>NC_072457.1:28663286-28758286 GCF_027596085.1 Anoplopoma fimbria | reverse complement strand
ACTGCCCGGCTTCAACGTGTAGAAGCCGGGCAAATCTAGAAAAATCCAAAGTGTTGGAAATGTTATGACAGTTATGAAATTTACAAAAGTAGAATGCTGTAGATCCTGTGTAGAAAGGAGGTCAAACCTTTCTTCTTTTAGCAGCACCTCCAACCCTTTCATCAATTTTTAGGAGTACAATTTACAAGCTTGTAAGAATTCAATTTTGATGGATTTGGCAACACCTGTGGTCACAGTTGTTAAATGCAAGTGCTTTTATAAATATAGTCCTAATAACTATAAAGAGATATTTGGATATGAATGTAGAATCTTTAGGGAACGGGACAAAATTTGAGTATCTGGTTTCCATTTGTATTCCAAGTAGTATTGACCAATCACCTTTCAGCAGGCTTTGGTAGCAAGCAAGTTAAAAGTCCTTGTGGAGAGCAAAAGAGGTGGAACGCGTTGGCCGAAATGCAATCACAACAATTTAGCTTTTTATAAGCTTGGCTAATTGGCTATTTGGGAAAAACGGTCGTAGACGTCGTCTCTCAACTCCACTCTAGCGTCTCAAATTGCTAATCACACTATAAACAATGACCGGCACACAGAAGAGGAAGTCTTGGCCTGGATAGCCTTCAACAGGATTTTCGCTGACTACACTGGATCCCAAAAAATTCTGACCGTGGCCCTCAGAGGCTAAGTCCCGATCGGACAGATATCCGATAGGTTCTGAGCTTTAGGCCAGACTTGTTCAAAGTAACACATGTATCGACCACGAGGGGCATACAGCAAATGTGCCTGTCAGAAATGCAACAAAAGTACAAAAACAGTTAAAACAAGCCACGAACTAAATGTCAACCATGTCGTCCAACACAGAAATTTTGAACCTTTAAAGGAATGAATACGGTCGTAACTCCTACGCTGCCGTTTTAAACGCAACGCCTCTTCTGCTCTTGTGATGCCGGCATGCTATCTGAAATCACACACTGATTACGCTAATGTGCGGAGTGAAAAAGCAAAGCTGGCGTAATGGCTGATCTTCTTTACGACAGTATTGTGAAATCTCTGTGTGAAAGGAGCTATTATTTGTAGACAGCCCAAAAGTGGCTACAGTCAACCCTTTTAATTTTATTTGAAGGCAGTGAATTGGATGCCCAGACACAACCTAGTGAACACTGCCGCCACTGTTCAACATGTCTTCCACCAGCATTCAAGTGCCACTGGAAGAGAAAATTAATCTTCCGCCACCTATCATGTAGCTGCAACATAATAATAGGTAGCAATCAGCCTTGCAATCGTATTTAGAAAACAGCTAACACAGGTCGGACCCACAATCACTTGTTGTTCACATTTTTACCCTCAAGGACCACTTGAGGATTGGTTGTGTCGCCATTTTTTGAAATGGTGAATTCATTAATCTGGCTGTGAGGCTGCTTCTTACTGGGTTGACTGTGGGGTTTGAAACAGCTTTCTGTGGTTTTCAACATTAGTACTTTAAAACAAGGTTGAGCTGGTATTTTTTAACAATGTTCTTTAGCTGGCATGCTTTTAGGACGAGACAAGTTCATGAGACAACTGAAATCCAGACACACAACGTCTTACTTCCTTCCTCTAATTGCTTTCATAAGACATTGTCTGTCTGTTAAGTGTATGTGTGTGTATGTGTGTGTGTGAGTGTGAAATGGTTAAACTCTACAATCAGACCCATCACAAGACAAGCTGCAAGCCTCAAGCTCAGGCAGACAAACACATATACATACAGTACTCTGCACACAAATCCACACACACACACACACACACACACACACACACACACACACACACACACACACACACACACACACACACACACACACACATGGATAAGCTTCAATTGCCCAGCTAACAAGATGGATGAGAACTGTGTGTGTGTGTGTGTGTGTGTGTGTGTGTGTGTGTGTGTGTGTGTGTGTGTGTGTGTGTGTGTTAGGAATTATAGTGTAATCTTCTGTCCTGAGTGTGTGCGTGTGAGTGTGCGTGCGTCTATATACTCTATGCTTTTGTGTCGAGGCCTCACTAACGAGGGGAATGTCAGCTTGTTGCTCATCAGAGCTCATTAGAAGTGCAGGCTAACACTTCGAACCCCATTACCCCCCACCACCATCACCACAACTCACACACACACACACACACACACACACACACACACACACACACACACACACACACACACACACACACACACACACACACACACACACACACACACACACACACACACACACACACACACACACACACACCACACATCCCTCTCTCCTCACCCCTCTCACAACACAAAGCCCTCTCTGTTTGTGGACATTACCGCATAAGAAGCAAGAGGAAAAAGGCCTAACGACCGGAAGAAAAAGGTAGAATAGAGGGGGTGGAGGGTTGGGGGAGGGGGTGATGAGAAAAGAGGAGAGGAATCCTGCCATGGGATGATCTGACAGTGGCACAGAGAAAGATCTACTCCTGTATGAAACACACACACACACACACACACACACAATGGTGGGGAATTCAAATGCACCAGTGCTTCCGATGTTAACACCCGATGATGAATCATTTTTGTTATTATCTGTGTCATGAGTAAAAGAAAATGAATTATGTGACTCGTATTAGTTGCTGCACTTACTGTATTCGTATCAGTTCGCTGCACTTATTGAATTTGTATTTGTTTACTGCACTTATCCTATTCGTAGTAGTTTGTAGCACTTATTATATTCGGATTAGTCTGTTGCAATTATTGTTTTCGTAGTAATCTGCCTCTGCACTATACTTTTGCTCTGGCTTATGCTTTGAGATGCTTGTTTAAGAAAGGAGATGCACTTATGACTTCTGGTGACTAGTAGTTCTCTTGAATACCTATGTTGAATACACTTCCTGTAAGTCGCTTTGGATAAAAGCGTCTGCTAAATGACTGTAATGTAATGTAATGTAATGTAATGTAATGACAGATATGTGTAAAACGTTCTGGTGGTTGGTGTTAAGAGCCTGTTTAACATTTGGACTGACAGTACAACAAGGACATAGCACAGCAGAGTACAAAGTGTAACCGAGTTCCTGCCAAGTGATCTGCAAATTGATTTTCCCTTCTGATTAGCTCAGAAGATGTTTATCATAAAGAAAATTCACACAGACACTTTAACTAAAAATGGGTCCAACAGTTTGGGACATAATCTCCAATTTGAATCCAGCCAGGGATTTATGTAGCATGTAATTCCCAGTCTCACTCCCTTTTTCCCCGTACTTCCTGTCTCTCTCTTAACTGAGCTGTCCATTAAAAGAAACATGCAAAAAATGTAAATAAAAAAAAATACTACTCATAAGACATTGAGGGATGTGCTTATCTGCTCCCATGGTGCCTCAGTAGCCACTAAACGGCGGAAGCATTTAGCTTTCTTCTGATCTCTATCTCATAGGACCCAAACAACAGTTATGAATTGTGCTCAGCACGTTCTACTTTAGTTGAACATGAATGTATAATAATATTATCCTGTAGCGAGTTAAGAAACAGTTTTTTACTTGCTTTAAGAGGCAAAAAAGATGACAAAAATAGCTGCTGGAAATGCAATGCCATGTATGCTAAACACAATGAAGATGAATATAATCTTGTTCAAACCTAGGGCCTGTCTAAAGGGCATTTACAGTGGTAGCCCTAACAGCAAGTCTGCATATGAGCAGTCTATTGTATCGTTGCTCTCTGAGTACTACAGCAGCCGCTGCAGACTTCCTAGTTATACAATGGTTTACTAAATAGGCATATTGTAAGTGCAAAACTCATGGCTCTCAAATGACTGGGTACCAGGTCATTTCTTGCAGCTAAAATGAGAACATAAGTATTAATCTTGCAACAGTGTTGGCATACTTCCCCCAGTCAGCAAAATATACACTACTTCTACACCTAAATGTACGGCTGTATACATCTCATAGTAACCTCAGTTAATGTTAAGAAATTCCATGATATCAAAGCCTCACTGCAGTTATAGTCCAAATCCATAAATGCCAGCCTGTAAATGTCTGTTGGATCTTTCTATACACTGGCTCTGTCCATGACTGTGTGTATGTTGCCATGGCGATATGAGAAGAGTTATCGGTGTGTCATGTGAGTATGTATGATGAGCATGAGCTGCTATTATTAGAGATGGACGGTGCTGGTGTGGCTCAAATGTGACGATTACACAATGTTCAGTCTGAGCTTGGGCACTGCAATAACACTCACCACTTTGTTGGCAGATGTAAGTACTATATGTCTGTGTGTGTGTGTGTGTGTGTGTGTGTGTGTGTGTGTGTGTGTGTGTGTGTGTGTGTGTGTGTGTGTGTGTGTGTGTGTGTGTGTGTGTGTGTGTGTGTGTGTCTGTGTTTGTCTGTTAGTGTGTGTTAATATGTGTGCATGCATAAGCTCCTACCTCCAGGTCATCCAGAGAGCGGGCCAGGCTGAGACGTTTGGAGCGTCCAAAGGAGCGTCTGGCTGAGGAGCGATGGGGGAGAGGAGGGAAGCCCATGGTCAGACCTCTGAACCGACCACCCTGAGGAGAGAAAATATATATACAGGTTCAGTTATCATGTAATAGAGTACATAAAGAGGAGAGGTGGCAGAAGCATTAAAGTCAGAGAAGAACGCTAGTTTTGAGGTTGCTAGTTCTAATCCCTTGACCAGGAAACAGCAAACAATACCCTTTATGACTTGAAATAATGACATAAAACTGAAGGGTGGAAGATTATTTGGTGGTCTGAGATATCACGTCATCCCTCACCCTCTCTCGCCTCAAACTTTCTGTCACTCTTTAAAACAATCACATGACAATAAAGAAATATAAGAATTAGAGAGCACCCGATATGGTGTCCGATATTAGCTTCGGCATATATATATATATATATATACATATATATATATATATATATACATATATTATATATACATACATATATATATTATATATATATATACATACATATATATATATTATATATATATATATATATATACATATATATATTATATATATATATATATATATATATATATATATATATATATATATATATATCAATGGACGGTATCAAACATATATATATATATATATGTTTGATGATAAGTAACAAGGAATTTGAGCACAGATATGTCCAAAGAGATGTTGAGGGTTGAAAAGTGTCTTTATCACAGTTTGTCCATCAGACAGTACTACAGTTTATTTCAGATTGTAAAAGGTTGTAGCCCTTCAGTAGATATCCTGGTTACAGTTCTTAATAATAATTAAGGAATCTTTAACAATAAAATTGTTTATGTTATGTGTTTATGTAAAAAAAAAAGTGAAGGAAAAACAAAAGATATACAGTGGGTACGGAAAGTATTCAGACCCCTTTAAATTTTTCACTCTTTGTTTCATTGCAGCCATTTGCTAAAATCGAAAAAGTTCATTTTTTTTCGCATTAATGTACACTCAGCAACCCATCTTGACAGAAAAAAACAGAAATGTAGAAATTTTTGCAAATTTATTAAAAAAGAAAAACTGAAATATCACATGGTCATAAGTATTCACACCCTTTGCTGTCCATTTCTTCTGATCCTCCTTGAGATGGTTCTACTCCTTCATTGGAGTCCAGCTGTGTTTAATTAAACTGATTGGACTTGATTAGGAAAGGCACACACCTGTCTATATAAGACCTTACAGCTCACAGTGCATGTCAGAACAAATGAGAATCATGAGGTCGAAGGAACTGCCCAAGGAGCTCAGAGACAGAATTGTGGCAAGGCACAGATCTGGCCAAGGTTACAAAAGAATTTCTGCAGCAGTGGCCTCCATAATCCTTAAATGGAAGAAGTATGGGATGACCAGAACTCTTCCTAGACCTGGCCGTCCAGCCAAACTGAGCAATCGTGGGAGAAGAGCCTTGGTGAGAGAGGTAAAGAAGAACCCAAAGATCACTGTGGCTGAGCTCCAGAGATGCAGTAGGGAGATGGGAGAAAGTTCCACAAAGTCAACTATCACTGCAGCCCTCCACCAGTCGGGGCTTTATGGCAGAGTGGCCCGACGGAAGCCTCTCCTCAGTGCAAGACATATGAAAGCCCGCATAGAGTTTGCCAAAAAACACATGGAGGACTCCCAAACTATGAGAAATAAGATTCTCTGGTCTGATGAGACCAAGATTGAACTTTTTGGCGTTAATTCTAAGCGGTATGTGTGGAGAAAACCAGGCACTGCTCATCACCTGCCCAATACAATCCCAACAGTGAAACATGGTGGTGGCAGCATCATGCTATGGGGGTGTTTTTCAGCTGCAGGGACAGGACGACTGGTTGCAATTGAAGGAAAGATGAATGCGGCCAAGTACAGAGATATCCTGGAAGAAAACCTCCTCCAGAGTGCTCAGGACCTCAGACAACAAGACAATGACCCGAAGCACACAGCTAAAATAACAAAGGAGTGGCTTCGGAACAAGTCTGTGACCATTCTTGACTGGCCCAGCCAGAGCCCTGACCTAAACCCAATTCTCAGCATCTCTGGAGAGACCTGAAAATGGCTGTCCACCAACGTTCACCATCCAACCTGACAGAACTGGAGAGGATCTGCAAGGAAGAATGGCAGAGGATCCCCAAATCCAGGTGTGAGAAACTTGTTGCATCATTCCCAAGAAGACTCATGGCTGTACTAGCTCAAAAGGGTGCTTCTACTCAATACTGAGCAAAGGGTCTGAATACTTATGACCATGTGATATTTCAGTTTTTCTTTTTTAATAAATTTGCAAAAATTTCTACATTTCTGTTTTTTTCTGTCAAGATGGGTTGCTGAGTGTACATTAATGCGAAAAAAAATGAACTTTTTCGATTTTAGCAAATGGCTGCAATGAAACAAAGAGTGAAAAATTTAAAGGGGTCTGAATACTTTCCGTACCCACTGTATCTTTATCCAATATTAATATTGGTATAAATATCAACCTCCAACATCCTATAATATGGAAACTTAAAGAAAAAAACATCCACAGTAAATATGCAAACACCAAATAATACAGTAACACACCGCTCACACTGGTTGCTATGTGTGAGTGCATGTGTTTGGAGGGACAGGTGTTATATAACATTTAATGTCTAAGTGCCACCTAAATAAAGACACAACTTGCAGACAGTTTAACACGGACGCTGACATAAAGAGATTTGTGCAGCCTTGCCTGAAGCTGTCATCTGCTACACATGCATGTCTAGTCAGGATGAGCTTCTCTTTTTCCACTTAAATGTTAAATTCCACATGTTAGGGGCGGCATGTACAGTCCTGTACTTTTCGCTTGCAGTACCAGATAGTTCTTTAGTCAACCCCTCAAACACAGGCACAGCACAGAGAAACACACACCGACACACAAACAGGACAGACACAACGACAGAGACACTTATAGAGCTGTAACTGAGGAAGTTTCATTACTGTGTTCACTTAATGTACTTTGACTTAATAATAATAATATATATATAAAGAATATTCAAGATGGTAAAATAATTTTGTAAGTACGAGTGCAGTGTAAACCCACTAACTGGAGTGAAGCGATAACTGGCCAGCTGTTACAAGATGCCATAAACGGCGGCATGAAATGAGCCCATGAGAAAATTAGTCACAGGGTCATCAGGATTTATTGTCCAAAGCCATCTGACAATGATGTAACCACACTGAGTAGTGCTGTAAACCAAAGAGGAGAGGAAGCTAAGTCTTGCGTTGCATTCACAAGTCTTCAATTAGCCTTTTAACAACTGTTGTCTTTAGAGACAACAGAAAAATGCTGCTTCTTTCCTCTCACAAATGGCATTTAGTGAATGTCCGTATGCCGTAGCGGAGAGCGTGTATGTCAGTGGACCCAAGCTGACTGATGAGTAATTAATCCTGAGAGGCTCCAGAGGCCAGACTGTGACACATGTTGAATCTGACGCGTTGATAAGAAGCAGGTCTTGTCAGCGTTTCATCAGGAGATGACCAGCGCCGTTGCCTGGATACTGAGGCAACCCTGCGTCTGTGTGTGTGAGTGTTCAATAAAACCGATTTGAACACTTGCATATGAGGACGCAAACACGCTCACTTGACCTCTGTTTCACCTGGTCAGTTTAAAACGAGCCTTATATGTAATCGCAATGAAGCACAAAGAAATCAAAAGGTTTTATAAGAGATGCTGAGATTTGGATTAAAAAGGAAATGATAAAGTGTTGATCTGACTCACTGGTTGTTTTGGGTGTGGCTGCACAAGAACTTTGACAGAGAGACCTCTGAAGGACTATATTTGAGAGGAAAACTCACTTATCTGTACAGATGATCTTGTACCCCAGTCGCACACTCACACAAGTACACACAACACACACACACACACACACACACACACACACACACACACTATCAATGTCACAGAAAAGTGGCGTCCTTCCTGTTTACAACAGCACAGCTGTCAACATAAAAAACAAACACACACAATACTCCGTTTAAAAAATAACACAACTGCAGTATAACAGGCTGAAATATCCGAAAGCCGTACAGTCAACGTATTTAAATGGTTACATCTTTGATTATATAATACATTAAAAAGAAAATCATGACATCACTGTAGCACATTTCTAGAGTCATGATTCAACTGCCTGTTTGTGTCTCTATTACATAGCCTAAATTCAAAGACGTTCATTCAGAATCAGCTTTATGGGTTGAATATGCCGGCACAAAGAAAGAATTTGACTCTGTGCTTTTGCTTCTCTAACAATGTAGTTAGTCAGAAATAGAAATAACAGCTAGGGACAAGGACAAGAAAACTGGACAGATTACGGTAAAGAATAGACATGACTGTTACATGTACATATATAAAAAAAATATGTGTAATTATTTCTACAATTACTTACTCAAATTTCTGTTTTCTTTCATGTAAGCAGATGAATTTCAGGTACCAAAGAACTTCCAAAATGGATGTATAGCTTTTTTAATGAAAACCTACATTTGTTTCCCATGCACAGCGATGAGAGTGCAGGAGGCTTATGGAGGTTTAGATAGTGAAACAGTGCCACCAGGTGGCAAAAACTAAAAATATATTACGGATTATGGACAACACAATGTACTACCCATATACGTAAGTATAAACAAGTCAGTTCTAATATTTAAATAATTAAGTATTTCTTGTGAAAAACAGAAGGACTTCTACAGCAATACACTAAAGCTACATTTGTCACACCTGAATCAGCATTTTATTTTGACTACCGGTAATCATGGCTTACCATGTCTGCCGCAGCCTCCGACACTCTGTGTCTCCAGTCAGAGGACATTGTTCGGAGGGGTTAACATCCACCTTCCTGTCACTGTCAGCCTCTACTCTGTTCTGGCCTTGTAAACACTTCCTTTGATTGTCCCCTGGGACCCTGTCCACCACAAGTATGACTGTGGGGAAGCACCAGCCTCCATTACTATCAAGGAAACAAGAGTCTATCCTTGGTTCTGATATGTAAATGTAGACAATGCTTCTGTTTCCTTCATACTTCTTAAGATTCAGTCGGGCTGCAGAGGTTAATACAGAAGGAATCCAGTCAGGCTGGATATATTTGTCACTCTTTGTCTGCAACGCTTCCTCTCTATTCTCGGGAAACAATACACAGCCAGTCAATAATGCACTGTTCATTTCTTCTCACAAAATAATGCAGCCAATGTATCCAACGGTAAATTAACCTTAATTGGAAGTTTTCATTTACTTGTTACTTAACTAATGTAAGGATGTGGTTTGAATGTCTTTAATATTTCATATGTAGGCAAACAAATGCTTGAATTAAATCAAACAAACACTATACTAACACGTTACAATGACTTCATTAAAACTAGTCTCAAGCCTGCTGTGCTGTTTGAGTCTCATTACGGTGGTAAACAGGTGGTTTCCAGGTGAAGGCAGATGTCTGGCTAGTGCATAATACATGATCTGATACTGGAGCAGTGGGGATAAATAACTTATCAATCTACCTGTACTGAGTCTGGGGAGAGAGCCAACTGGGGTGCTCACATTATTTAATATAGCACAGGGATAGTGCTATACTGGTGGAGTGAACAAGGTTCATAGCAACTGTCAAAACCAGTGAAAAGTTTTACTTTTCTGAGTGAGAGAGATAATTGCTGGGCCTTGAGGTGAAGAGGGTGAGGATGCGATGGAGCGCAGTGGGACGAACACAGATGGATTTATAGCCTCAATAAACTGTAGGCTTGGACACACTCTAGTCAGAGTAAATTTCCACAGCGGGGGGGTGTGATGGGGGAAGCTACCTGCTGCCCGGGTTTCTCATCTCATGGTCAAATTTAACACAACTCCTCCAAAAGCCCACCGCCCACAAACTGGCACAGCATAACACATTAATGAATGCAGTATTGTAGAGAGACTGACGATATATGGGCTGACAATTTGGAATAAAAACGACATATGTGATCAGCTTGAAAATTTAAGGTATTACTTATTAGAACATGTTAATATCTTTATAAAAAAACCGTACCTTTTTCTCTCCCTCCTTTGAATTCCCTCGTTTCTTCTCTCTTTCTCCTCTCTCTGCTCCAGCTCTCTCCCCAGCACCGAATAGCTTCTTTGCCCACTCATCTTTCTGAACAGCCAGCCGGTGGGTGTGGGAGTGGGGAGGTGGAGGAGGAGGAGGAGGTTGGCTCCCCACAGGTGGTGGCAGGTGGTCCCCGGGGGCCAGTGGGGCCCGGTAGCGGTCGGCCGGGATCTTACTCATGGGTGGGGGCAGGGTGCTGCAGTTAGCTGATGACCATCCGTCGGTGGATTCGGCGTAGGACTCCTGGTCGCTGCTCAGGCCCTGGAGGTGGCTGTGGTGGTGCTGCTGACGCCAGTCCCTCAGCACATGGACTGGCAGCCACCGCTGCGACTCCACCCCTGCACCTACTCCTCCACTCCCTCTCTTTTCTCCTCCCCCTACAGCTCCTCCCCGCTTCCCTTGCGAGTAGTGGTGTGGGTGGGCTCCTCGAGAGTGCCTGCCGGGGACATCGGGGTGAGCCAAGGGGAGAGGGTGAGGGAGGTCAGCCAGGTGTGGCTCGTGACGGTAGTGGCCATTTCTCAGAGCCGGCAGAGGAGGAGGAGGTGGGTGAGGGGCTGCAGCTCCGAGGGTGGGGCTCCAGGCCTGCTGGGATGAAGGTGGGCTGTCCCAGTGGCGCGGCCCAGAGACGTGGTTGTGGTTAGGAGGACCTCCGAGGTCCACTAGAAGCACTCTGTTGCTTTTCTCTTCTGGTAAAAAGTTGCCGATCCCGCTGTCGCTGTTGCTGCTGGTGCTGTGGTTCTGCTGGGCGTCGTTGTCTGGATCGTGGAAGGCCCGGGCACGGACTCCCTCTATGTTGTCCCCCATGTCCCGGTAGAGGACGGAGACAAACTGGAGGAGAGGCTGAGAACTGGGTGGGAACTCCAGGCAGCCTCCTGTGTCTGGGTCGGGGGTGCACTCGAAGCCAAACCTTCTTGCTACACCTAAATGGACCTGAGGAAGCAACAGTCACCGGGAGAGTGTCAGCGGATGGGATAGACATTTTCCATAATGTATCACTCTGTCACTTTCTCTATGACAAAACTGCATTGAAAAATGTTTGAATTGTCGCTAGCTGATTCTATTTACAGATAATGTAGCGGTTCATTTACTGTGTGTCAGGCTGATAAGCAGCACCGACACTAGATCAAACTAACTTTAGGTTTAGCATTAATGATTGGATTTTAAACTACTTTTTTTATAAGTTATTTTTAAATCCCATATTTTCTCATTTCAAACATAATTTGGGTATTTTAGAGTGTGTTTATGTAAATGTCATTAACAGCCGGTTGTTAATTCAAAATTTCCCACTGCTGCATATTGAGAAGTTTGGCTTAGTTTGTTATATAAAAAATAGTACATATATATAGTACATCTTGAGAGGTTGAAACAGGTCAGCATTTTGAACAACTACCGAATAAAGACTTTTTATTCTAACTTTTTTTTCTTGAATAAATGACATCTCTTTTTCCTGTGATTATATTTTCATTTTATAGGGCTCCTTAATGATGTTACAATAAAATTATCTGGTCATACCTGGTGGTGACAGAGCTCTGGGTCCACAATGAACACGTGACAGGAAGTCCTCAAACTGCCCTCTTCATCTCGTCCGTTGCTGAAGGGACAGTCGTCGTGGTCATCGGTGGCCTGCATCGTGACCAGTCCGAAGAATCGACGGTCATCAGGACAGCAGGCGCTGAAGGCCAGTTTCTCTGCAGGATAGGTGGCCAGAACCTGACCTCTGTCACTGCAAAGACGCACGCTGTCATGCATCACCTGGTAGGAAATAGTGAACACATAATAGAATTTGTTACCAGGAAAAATACAGATAATCCCAGTTACCAGATACTCTGTCTTTATTATGCTGAAATATCTTGAAAAATCAAGAAAAATCTTATTGTTTATTTTTCGGATTCGTATGCTCAAATCATATCTGAGCTTTTTACTTATTTCTATTTTTATTGTATAAAATGTTTTATTTTATTGATTATCTGTTTATCTGTATTTGACCTGCTGCAACACCCGAATTTCCCCCATGGGGATCAATAAAGGAATATATCCATCTATATAGTATATAAGTATATATGGTTAACAAGTTATTATCATCAGATGGTTTACAAAACATTAAATCGCACCTTCATAAGAACCAGTGAGTGGATCTTCTGCTCGGCACGAAGGCGCCTCATGCTGCATCTGATGGCTTGCAGGCTGTCACTCTCTAAGCTGGCCCCTATGGAAGCCAGCTCAATGGAGCCCAGATAGCCAACAATCATGCCCACGTTGAGAATGCCCTCGCTGGGCTCTAGGCCAAAGTCGCCCCCATCTCCCACATCCAACTCTGGCTCCTGCTCGTGTTGTTGAAGGTGGAGATGACGGAAGTCTGCGTCCAGGAAGACTGAGTCGTCATTCAGAACATGGGCCATCTCCTCCTCAGAGAGCAGGTTGGGGTTGCTCTGGGAACGGGAGGCGGTCTGATACGGAGGGAACTCTGGGTCAGACAGCGGACGTGGCTTTGAAGACGAGCTGGGTCCAGGTCTGTCCTTGTCTGAGCTGCTGGAGGACTGGCTGGAGTTCTCGAAGATCATGTTGAAAATTCCTCCGGACTGAAGCTCTGCCACAACCTTCTCTGCCCTGTTGATGCCCAGCTGCTTAGAATCCAGTTTGGGTTTGTACCAGCCCCCACGGGCTCCACCGCCTGGCCTGCTGTTATTGTTGTTGTTGACGCTGTTGTCATAGAAACCATCCAACTCATCGTCACTCGAGCATGAGTCCAGGTAAGACGCTGCCATTGCGTTGCTGCTCTGGTGACGACTTGCTGCAGCGCGTTGGTGGTGATGGTGCCGCCTGTGACGTTCCCCCTCAGCGATGACCAGCTTCAGGACACCAGAGCAGCGTCCGATCAGCTTGACCACGTCTTCATGCGACGCCTTGGAGACATTGATGTCATTGACTGAGAGAATGTGGTCTCCTGAACGCAGACCGACATAGTCTGCAGGGCTGCCTTTCAGGATGCAGCTGAGGACACATGGACCTTGGCCTGACAGTGTGAAGCCATACCCTGTTCTTCCTCTTGCGACCTCCACAGCCCGGATACGACCCTGCTGGATAGAGGAAGAGGCTGGTGGAGGCTGGGGCGGCCCGCTTCCACCACAAGGGCGTCTTTTAGATGACCCATCCGCTTGCCTGAACATTGTGCCAGGGTACTTCCTCTTGTCCATTGATTCAGCGAGTTTCAATTAGTCATTATACATCCCTAGGCTCTCGCTCAAGCGGGGGATGCATCCAACGTCTTGTCTTTTTGTCAAACTGCTCTGCTGTCAAGCTGCCACGAAAAAATTTGCAGCGGCTCTAAATGCAGCAGAGGGGTGAAAGATTTTCCTCAGTTCTGGCACAGTCTTGCTACTGTAGCATTCCCATTCTGGTGTTTCTCTCTCTCTCTCTCAATTCACAGGCTCAGTTACCTGCAGCACAAGAGAACAGAGCAAAGATAAGATAAGATAAGATAATCCTTTATTAGTCCCGCAGCGGGGAAATTTACAGGATTACAGCAGCATAGAGGATAGTGCAAACAAGAGACATAGTAAAAAAACAAGATCAAAAATAAGTATTATAAATAAGCAACTGAGCAATAAACAGTAAAGAATCCACAATAACTGATGAATACAGATATAGACAGAATAATTATTATAACCATTATTGCACAGTGTATTTGTATTGCACAGGTTTTTAGTGTCATGTGAGAGCAGCCAGAAGGAAGGACCTGCGGTACCTCTCCTTCACACACCGGGGGTGAAGCAGCCGGTGGTGAAGGAGCTGCACAGAGCTGCCAGGGTGTCCTGCATGGGGTGGGAGGTGTTGTTCATCAGGGATGACAGCTTGGCCATCATCCTCCTGTCTCCCACCACCTCCACCGTATCCAGTGGACACCCCAGCACACTGCTGGCCTGGTCAAAGCCAGTCATCAGAACATTTTCATGTGTTTTGCTCTCCTCGCCTATCAAACTTCTTCTTCCACACAAAGATTAAACATTACATTACATTACATTACAGTCATTTAGCAGACGCTTTTATCCAAAGCGACTTACAGGAAGTGTATTCAACATAGGTATTCAAGAGAACTACTAGTCACCAGAAGTCATAAGTGCATCTCCTTTCTTAAACAAGCATCTTAAAGCATAAACCAGAGCAAAAGTATAGTGCAGAGGCAAATTACTACGAAAACAATAATTGCAACAGACTAATCCGAATATAGTAAGTGCTACAAACTACTATGAATAGGATAAGTGCAGTAAACAAATACAAATTCAATAAGTGCAGCGAACTGATACGAATACAGTAAGTGCAACAACTAATACGAGTGCAATAAGTGCTACGAGGAAGGCTCAGGGTAGTACTTCTTGAAGAGGTGAGTTTTCAGCCTGCGCCTAAAGATGGGCAGCGACTCTGCTGACTAAACACTTTCTCTTTTCTTATATCGCAGAATAGGAGCTCAATATAGAGAGAAAATGCAAAATGTCAAGAGGGAATCATTATACTGTCATTAGTACAGTATTGATAGTTAATATTGCATGTTACACCTTAACAGTGAGCTACACACACAGCAGCACCTGTGCAGGGAGGAGTCAGAGCAGCTCTGTCCAATGGGAGCCAGGCTTCACACAGAGGCGTGGTCGCACCTGAGACGTGCAGGTGAACCGACAGACCCCGCCTCCCACTGCTGGGTAACTTAGAACTTTTAAATCTGCTTACTATGAACTGTGGCGTCCGTCTGAGTGAAGCAATGACAGACATGGCCCAGACGTTAGCCGAGGTTAGCTGTTCCTGCTAGCTCAGTTAGCTGCACATGCTAGTTAGTAAAGCTACATGTTAGCAAGAGTTGCAATGCTCGCTTTTGAGGTAAATGAACCTCTGTGTGTGCATCACTTTACATTCAGGCAAGTGCATGCTTTAGTCTCTGGCAATTCACGAAAGTTACCACCAAAAAGAAAACCAACTTTTCTCTCCGCGGCTCGCCGTTCACAGAGCGCACACACCCGTGCTGCCTCCGAAGTCCCGCCCCCGAGGGCCAGCGCGTTGGAATGTCGGTGCGTAACTATGGTAACGGCGGCGTACACAGACCTCTGCGTGCTGTGATTGGTTCCCCCGAGGTGTCAGTCACACGGCGGACAGTTATGTGGATTAAAGTGGATAAAAAATAAAAAAAAAAAGTTAGTTTGAGAAATCACAAATTAAAGTAGTAACAGTAAAACGTGTTGTTCCACAGGTGGAGGAAAAGACACGTATCTGTGTTTAAACATAACGCTGCGAGGAAGCGGACGGCAACAGCTGGCTAGTCTGAGGAGGAGAGAGGAGGAGAGGAGAGGAGGAGAAGAGAGGAGGAGAGAGGAGAGGAGAGAGAGGAGGAGAGAGAGGAGGAGAGGAGAGGAGGAGAGGAGGAGAGAGAGAGGAGAAGAGAGAGGAGGGAGAGAGGAGGAGGAGGGGAGAGGAGGGAGAGGAGAGGAGGAGGAAGTCAAACAGAGAGAGTGAGGAGGAGGGAGGATCCACTGTGGGACGAGTGGTGAGTCCGGGGAGGATCCACAGTGTGGTCGCTGAGGGTCAGTGAGGTAACTCAGAGGTAAACAAAGAGAGATCTGGAGGAGGAGAGGAGGAGAGAGGAGGAGGAGGAGGAGAGAGGGGGAGAGAGAGGAGGAGGAGGAGGAGGAGAGAGGAGGAGAGAGAGGAGAGAGGAGGAGGAGGAGAGGAGGGAGAGAGAGGGAGGAGAGAGGAGGAGGAGGAGGAGGAGGAGGAGAGAGAGAGAGAGGAGGAGGAGGAGGAGAGGAGGAGAGAGGAGGAGGGAGGAGGAGAGAGGAGAGAGGAGAGGAGGAGAGAGAGAGAGAGGAGGAGAGGGAGGGAGGAGAGAGGAGAGAGAGAGAGAGGGAGGAGAGGGAGGAGGGAGGAGAGGAGAGGAGAGAGAGAGAGAGGAGGAGAGAGAGGAGGAGAGGAGGAGAGAGAGAGGAGGAGAGAGGAGGAGAGAGAGAGAGGAGAGAGAGAGGAGGAGAGAGGAGAGGAGAGGGAGAGAGAGAGAGGGAGGAGAGGGAGGGGAGGAGGAGAGAGAGGAGGAGAGAGGGAGAGAGAGGAGAGGAGGAGAGAGGAGGAGAGGAGGAGGAGAGGAGGGGAGGAGAGAGAGGAGGGAGGAGGAGAGACTCTTTAGAAACGGCCCCTGAAGGTGCTCTCTCTCTCTCTCGGGTCAAACAGACTTACGTGTGGTGAGTCTGGGGAGGATCCACAGTGTGGTCGCTGAGGGTTAGTGAGGTAACTCAGAGGTAAACAAAAGAAAAAAGGCTGCACCATCTGGAGAAGGAGCCTTAAGAGGAGGAGCAGGAGGAGGAGGGAGGAGGAGGAGGGGAGGGGGGGAGTGCAAACTGTATAAATGATGATTAAGAAATACATTTAAGTGTTGTTCTTATAGTGTTACAGTGCATTAACTACTTTTAGTCTCTCATACCAGTCTACATGGGTCGTGTGTCTGCTGAACAGTGGAATCAGATGTTTAACTCTAAATACATTTACACACCACACCTTCCTCATGTAGCGTTACATAAAACATCCTGTTACAACCTTCACATATTTATTCAAGCAGCCTTGCACTCTGCATCATTGCACTTGTATCTACATTATATTTCATCGTGGTTGTTTTTTGTGTTTTATGTTCATATATATATATATATATATATATATATATATATATATATATATACTTTTGTATTTCATGTGTACATAATAGTTAAATGTTTATCCTTCGTTCTTCTTGGATCTCCTTGTTTTTTGTTTATTTGTCTGTTTCTGTGTACTGGTGTGCAGCAGAAACCAGTCAAATGTCTTGTATGCATACGCATACATGGCCAATAAAGCTGATTCTGTATGGGTCCATATCTTGGGGGTTGTACTTACACTATTGTACAACTCTAAAGCATCAACACAAGTCAGCAAGGAGCAGCCGCGCCCAACACTTCAAAGTAAAACAACTGTTTCTTCATGCCAGTGAACTAAAAAAATCCACTTCAGGGAGACATCAGCATGTTTGATTGTAAAGTGTTATTGGAGTTCTTTCATACCTGAATTGTAGTTTCAAACCAGAGAGAAGACCAACAGCAGCACATCACATGCACACACTCACACCTGTTGAATTATTTATGTAATAATGTCTTTTCTAGCTTCAATAGGTTACTAAATGTTGCAATATAGAGATGCAATAAACAGATCTAAAACATTGTTGGGACATTAGTTGATTTTATTTCCAAAACAGTTACCTGTTCAGCTTTATGCGATTTGTTCCATGCTTTGGTTTGTGTTGTTAAGTGCTATGCTCTCAGTGTTAGTCATACACATGACATTATAAAGCCTTTGTACAGTTCAGCGATAAACGCCATGTACAGTGATTTCAGCTCTGTGCTTCATGAACCATATGGCATCTGTCTGGTAATCCAGTTAATACCTTTTAATCATGAATCACCCATCTTAATGAGTGCTGTTAAACAAGAGCAACATATGTTATCATACAGTGTAGTCTATAAGAGGAAATTACAGCCTGGCTGAGAAAAGGAAATTGACATTATCAAGTTATTGCATTTTGTGCAGAGGTTAGTTAAGAGCTACAGTTTAAGGTTTGGTGACAGGCTTCATATAAAATATGCATATGTTGGTTAAATCCTGAATTTTCTCTCAGCTTGACCATTTGTTGCCCGTCTGGCTAATCTGAGTTAGCCGGTAACAGCTTGTTCTCTCTGACAGAGAGGAAGAGGAGGCACAGCGTGGGACATTTAATGGTTGAGTCCTCACAGGTTGATTGAGTTTTAGAGACACAGAGGATCCTGTGTGTGCGCCGAGCAGTCGAGTTTGTAACACATTCATCTGAAAATACATAAAACACCCTCTACTAGCCGGCCATCGGAGTAGTTAAAGCTGAAATGTTCAGCTCTCCTGAAGTAAGTCATACGATTCACAAACGTCACACTTTTAACATCTTTAAATAATTTATTCATTTCTACAACAGATCATGTGCAGTGATTAATCTCTTGAAAATATTAAAATGAACTGAAATACACAATCTTGTTGGGTTTTTTGTTTTTTTTACAGACTGTATATTTAAAAAAGAAAAAAAAAAGAATGTAAAGGAGGCTCTACAGTCTTGTTGGGGATCAAGACAAGAAACTGTAAAGTGGGTTCACATAACTCTGAACTTCTATTACCACCGTCAGTATCATTGTATAAATTAGTTATGGTCAACAAACTGAATTTTCTAGAAAGGGGGAAAAGAGGTATTCCAAGCAACAACATGCTAATTGCAAAGACAGTTGACATTGTTGTGCATGTGAAGAGCTTGTCAGAGAAAAAAAAAAAAAGAAACTGCAGTGATTATTTTTCCATTAGGCCAAAATCTATAACCAGACTATCTACTGAGCTGCTGATTCTCAAAGAGGAGGAAAACTAAAGTCTTAGAGCGAAGCATGTTAAATCAGTTGAACGTGACCTCCACGCCCATTTCCCAAAACCACAAAGAAAATTCCGGGTAATCGCATTACCCCCTGCAGGGGTCCCCTGTCAGTCTTTTGCTCTTCGTATGCCTGGGAAAGACAGCAGGAAAAGAATACTCCCCTAAATCCCATCTTTGAATTATTTCCTTTAACTTTGTAAGTACAGCAAAAAACCTAAAACAGGGCTCAGTCGTCCTCGGGTTCTTCTCACCACACAAATGCAAACGGACTTTGAAGACACTGACGATCTGAGACACACAGGACTCTTATTTAATCTACTTCAGGGAGGCCTCACAATGGAATTTTAATGACAGCTGCAGAGTCAGTGATTTATTGAGTGAATACATTATTTTAACATGATCAAAGGGAAGCCAGTCACATTGCTCTGAAGGGTGGAAAGTGGTAACATAATTAGTGATGTTTCTACTTTGATGCACTGCAGGACTCATTGCATATCAAGAAAGCGCCTAACGTCAACATGAGAGGAACTTCCAGGTTTTTCAAGTGCTGGGTGTATTTAATATTCTGCACAAACACAATGAAATATTTACCAATCTTTAAAACAGAGACAAAACAATATTTAAAGCTCAACAAAAAACAGAAAAACTCCCGCTGTCACGTGGCAACACTTCATCTGTTGATTTGTCAAAGCTGTTGGTCTCTAAGGTTACAAGGCTCCCTTTGGATTGTGTCGCTTCTCTTCCACACAAGAGTCATAGCAACCGCACCCACAGAAAGACAGTAATAAGGACTATGCAAGAAAATAGCAATAATGCTAAGCATGCTTTCAAGCTTTCAGTGTACAGGACATACATATACATATATATACATATATATATATATATATATATATATATTCAGTCTTTATCTAAGGCAAGTGTATGTACAGAGTAACGCCGCCCAGCACACTCACAGGCAACTCAAGGTCAAGTCTTCAATAAAATACTCATAATTCAAAGCTTTCTGCAGTCTGCTGATTCACTGATTTTTCATTTTCTGATCATGTATGTGTTATGATAGAAATAAAATGATCTAACTGTCAATGTTAAGATCTCTCATCTTTACAGTTTGGATTTTATCATGCACCATGGCTTTCATACGACTTTATAATTACTTCTTTTTTTCCAAGGTACGAAGGTAACTCCATTTAAAGATGACCACAAATTACAACCACAAAAGTCACATTTTACATCCTGAGAATTTAAAAAGTACAAGAAAATGGACAGGTGGAGTCATTCAGGGGTACGGGGGAGCAGACAAGACTTGAATGCATTTATAAAAATAATAATAAAAAAAAAAAAAGGACTAGACAGATGTAAGCAATATGATAAAAAAAAAAAAAAAAAAAAAAAAAAAAAAAAAAAAAAAAAAAAAAAAAATCATAAGAGGAAATGTTTCTTGGCCTGCTACTATTTAAAAAGGCCGACGTCACTGCAATTTTGGTATTTTTCATCGCTCAACATTTCCCACCGTCTCAAGTGTTATATACAGTACTTATACAGTTCAAACCGGGTATTATTTTGAAAACGATTTTGAAAATATGATTTTTATACCTCCCAGAATAAACCTGTCTAATTATTGTGTCCACTCAATATAACATCCAGAATAGGCCACTGCACAGTTACAGAAATTGTTACAACTTGTTGGAATGAGTGCAAACAGGTTGCCCTTTCTTCAGTGACAATCACAACATCCATCACCTGGTTCTCAGTCATTGGAAGGAAAAAAAAATAAAAAAAAAAAAAAAAAAAAAAAAAAAAAAAAATACTATGGCTATTAGTGATCATTCTTACACATAAAATATTTACTATTTAACTTGTGTGCGTCAGTTGAACACAAGTAACTTAAATATTAAAAAAAAGGTCTTCAAAGATACTAATTATCGACAACATTAAGCAAGTGTTTCTGACCCTTTAGAGTCAGCCCATTGTCGGTGTCCTAACCAGACCTTAAGCAATCTTTAACAGAACGCACTGAAAAATAGATGCATTGAAACTTTAAATATAGTAAATACTTTGCATTTTCTAGTCTTTTTTTCTCTCTATTTTACTTGACTGACATCACGATACTCAAGCAAGTCCTCACAGGAAAATAAACAAATCAAATGTTTGATTTATGCTATTTTTTTGTAGGTTTCTAATCAAGGTGCTGGGTGGGAGGAGGTGTTCAAGGCGCTGTCAGTCGTCTGGAGGATTGGTCTCTGGAAAAGCCACAGTTTGGAGGATTTTGCAGCCAGTGTCCTTCAGGTAAGTGCACTCTTCAGACAGTCCTTTAACATACGCCCTAAAACTGACACTGAGTCAGATCTCCCCTTGTTTTTCTCAATGCTCACTCCACTGAATTCATCATGGTGCCTTCAGTAGCTCTACTCGTTTCACATCGGTGTAAAGGAGGGAAAGGGGGGGAGGCTACAGTAGATTTTTCTAATGAAACATTCTGTTCATCCCCTTCATTGCAACTCGAGGAGGACGTGTACGGCGTGTCATCTAATTTCTCGCTCTACCACATCTCTCACTCTAATCCACATTTCCCCCTGCCTCTCTCTGTGCCTTCGTGACCTTCTCAGTCCGTCACCCTCAGAGTGATGTATCCTGGTGGATCGACTGCAGACAGCCCAGCAGCTGGTAATAAGGGCTGCCTGGCGAGGCCACAGTCTCGAAGACGGACTGGAAAGCCCTGCGGTCCAGCTCCTCGTCAATCTGGTGCCGGTAGAAATCCATGGCCACCAGGCAGAACAGGTTGACGTCCACCACCTCACTGGAGCCCATTCGGCTGATCACGTGTGGCAGTCTGGTTTGAGAGCAGGGGGGTCAAGGACAACAGAGAACACTTTTTGGTAAGATATACATTTACACTTTTCTGCTACTTCCACACATACAGTACAGATACAACCCAGTCACAGTCCTGCTGATGGGATTCATGTAAGGATACAGGGCTGAGATCCACTGGGAGGTGGAAGCAGAGACAAAGAAACAGGAGAGGCTCCACATGGCCATGGCCACTGGTGTCCTCTGGGTGAAGTTGGACAAGGAGAGCAGCACCCAGTCTCGCACCATAGAAGACTGGCCCGTGGCATGGAGGGTCTGGAAAACCTGCAGGTCAGCGCAGAGCAGAGGGAGAGGTAGGAAGAGGAGGATATTAGACAGAGACAAATATATTGAGATGATAACCTGAAAAATATTTGTACAAATTAGATTTTTGCAAGATGTGCAAGGTGACAAAAAAAATTTAAATTCCTGTTTAATTGTTTTTTGTTATTTTTTTTTTTAGCTAAAAGCGAAGAAATGTAGCAGCAGATTGTTAGAGGTTTTCCAAAAAAATAACATCTCAAAACAAAAACTGAGCCAGCAAGATTTAGGCTGATTTTGCATTTATTTATGGATTACTTTTATGTAAATATAAGAATCATGCAGTCATATTTTTCTACTCGAAAGTCTAATAACTGCACTTGTCTAATTTATTCTTTATTTGAAATCCCTGAACAACAACTGGAAAGCTCTTCGCTTGATGTTGTCTTGACAACTTATTGTCTGATCGGACAACAAAGGAGCTGGCTGGGGCGGTCAAACAAAGTTACCTAGTAACAAGTTTACTGAGACTGCGCTTCATTGAAATTCTTTGTAATGCTCCTTGCAAGAAGCAAACTTTGCAGCATTTCTGTGGCAAAGAAATTGGATTTAACAATACAAATAAATGAATAATCAGATCAAATTTGGGTGACCCTCATGTACAGAACATTATTACGTTTTTAATCTCGTTATCGTTTGGCTTAAAGTGCATCAAAAATGATTGAGCGATCATTAGAATCTCCCGCTGCTGACCTTGTAGACGACAGTGGCCATAAATTGTGGGTAAGGCTGCTGATTGGACAGGAACTCTCCGATGACTTTGTTCATGACGTCCTGCGGCGGGAAGAAGTCGTCCAGAAACTGGGGCAGAATCCTGGACACCACCCGAGCCTCGCTGGGCAAACCTTTCCGGATCCTGCAAACAGGAAACCCCAGAAGAGCAAATGATGTTTTTGCTAATGTTGTCAAAACTTAGATTATTTTGCACACCATGAATTCACAGGGGTCAGAGAAGAGTGAAAGAAGCTGCAAATTTAGGAGTCAAGTGTGTGTCTTTTTAACACTTACAAAAATGTGCATTACTTTTACAATGGAGGCTGTGCGAGTGGGTGTTTACCTGTCGAAGAGCACAGAGACCCTCTCCATGGCAACAATGATCGACTCGCTGTCCGGGGCCTGAGGGTCAGAGTGGGCGGGGCGGCTGGCAGGGCTGGCTTTCTCTTTTCCTGAGGAGAAACCAACATGACCTGCCGTGACGCCCACCGCCTCTGCTACGGCAGAGCCAGAGTCAACCTGACCTCTAACCCCTGTCACGTCTGAACCCGACGCAAGCACCGCTGAGAGGACGAGAGGGGGGTGGGGGGGTTGTACCGGTTGAACCAGTGGTGGAGAGGTTAGAGTTGGGACACTGATATCACAAGATTCAGATCAGAATTTAGTCGACCTCAAACAGAAGCGACTTTCAGTCAAATCACTTTCTTAAGAAGTAGGTTTTTCTGTAAGAGTGGTGGACTGGTGCTTAAAGTATTAGGAGAGATTTCCAATGCCAGGTTTCCTGGGTACATTACATACTAGATTATCCTCTCCTGTGACCTGAATGTGCTGCAGCTCGCTTTGCTGTACTGCACATGAAGAGAGGTATGCCTGAAGTTATGAGCTGGGGTTTTCTCAAATTTGCTGGCTAGCTCTTGGCAACAAAGAAGTGTTATTTAGCGAGTCGGCATGGGGACAATACGCTAGGAGTTGCTAGAGTTAGTAGGGGACGACGTAGAGGTTAGAGGTAGGGTATATCAGAGGTATGTATAGAATACAAGTATCACATGCAGGAAGCCACAGTTTTGTTTAATGTCGTCACAGTCATCATTACAAGGTTGATGGGAGCTTTAAAAAAAGAGATCTGTTATGCCGTAAAGACAGATTAATGGAGGTTAAATTTCTTGTAGTGCATGATAGGATTCACAGCGAGTACATGTAGCTTTAACTGGCAGATACGTTAACAATTTTTATATTACTGTGTACTGTAAGGTGCATGCAATGGTGACATAGACAACACGTGTAAGCTAAGGAGTTAGTATTTCAGTGGGTTTAGAAGCAATACATTCAGACCTAATTCTTAGGATAGTCCCAGTTCTGCCCCATAATATTCCCCTTAGTCACCCTTTGCTATGAGGGATAAAGTAATGGGACACACCAGCAGAAGACAGAAATGTAACTTAAATAGAGGTTAGCAAAATATGATAATGGAAGACCACTACATTTTACTGTACATACCATTATAAATGAATGAGTCTAGGATGAATTACAGGAAAGAACTGAGACATTAGTTAAACCTGCAGAGCTTTAAGTTTAAACCATTACTAAATAACAATGCCACAGTAGGGTTAACTGATGATAAAAGTAGTCTACTGAGATTTAGAGTGCTCATGCAGGAGAGTTAGCCAGCTAGCTCAACCCCATGGTGAGTTTACAGTGGATTAGAAAAGTCCCCACAGCAGTAATGAAAGCACCAGTCCTTATACAGTTCATGCTGGTGATTCAGGCAGGATGCTACATTACATTTGTGGCAGATCAGTGGTGTTAGAGCCCTTCTTACCGGTGTACATGCAGGTGAGCATGAGGCCCAGGGCGGCCATGGCTCTGTGCGGCGACGGCATGTTGACTCGGTCCACGCTGAGTTTGACCAGCGCTTCTCCGTCCACGCGTGACAACTGCTCCGACAGCAGGAGGCGCTCCAGACCGCGCAGCACGCAGTGATAGATGACGGAGGGAGTGGAGTCCTCGCTGGCCGACACCATCACACCACACAACTGGAAGACAGACAAAGGCAGGAGATAAAAGAGAGGTGGACATTTTTACAAAGAGGAAAAAGAAAAGGATGCATTATGTTAAACAAGGTAAATAGGTAGAGAGGAACACTAGCATATAAAATAATTCATAATCATGAGTGTAAAATTTAAAATGCGTTAGTTTAAAGCATCGTCTGATTTTGACAGAAATCAATGTCAAAATGATGAGGTTTTTTTATTTTTTAACTTTTGAAAGTTATTATTTTTATGTTGTTTTTTTATGTATTTCACACACACACACACACGTCTAATGTTTACCTGTATGATTCCAGCCATAAACTCAGCTCCTACATCCAGAGGGTAGTTCTCCATCATGTAGAAGGCCACGGCACACATTACCAACACATGCTGCTGGTTGTGCAGGTTCACACAGCTGCAGCACACAAAGAGAGGAGATGTACAGAGAGAGTGGAACTAAATTGATATAAAAAAGAAAGGCCAGTACTGTGTTTGTTTGAAATGTAAAGGGCAGCACCTAGTGGCCAACTAATGCATTGCAATCTTGGTCCCAGTCTCAGATCAAAAGAATTTGTCCGACAGAGGCAAATCGGTGCAATAGCATTGTAATCTGCACTAGCTCTAAGCTGGATAAAACAAATTGATTCCAAAATCCACTTACAGAGCAGGAAGGTCAGCCGCCGACATTAAACACATTTGTTCCACCATTCATCATCAGCTCAGCTTAATAGATGATGAAATGAGGTCAGTGTCTGTTTTTTTGCATCAGAGAAAATAGAGAGTGCTACTCACTGAGCGATGGCCCTGAGGTTGGAGAGCAGGTACTCGGAGACGGTGGGGATGAGCTGCTTGGCTGTGTCGTCCAGCAGGTCACACTCCAACACATACAGCACTCCATGCAGAGCACCCATGCGGCTGGGCAGGTGGGTGCTGCGCAGGGTCGTCTCCAACAGGCGACAAACAGGCTCCGCTATTGCTTTGTCCTATAAATACACATTTAGATTATTAATAGTTACTTTAATACTACTTATGTAATAGCTCACAGGGGTTGTCGTCCCTTCACATCTGGCCAAACACAACCCTTAGCTGTGATATAATAACATATCAGGGCCTGAAGTGAGCTATTGACTTTATAAAAGGTTGTCAAGTATGGCAATATGACAGTTATAGACACATTCCAATTTAAATAATTTGTTATTAATAAATGATAATGTTCACAATACAATAGGCCCTCCTGTGCTGGCTGCACACACCTGGGCAGTTGCTTGCTATGAAAGTACACTAGCAGTTAGCATATTTCTTTTTTTTCCCCATCACAGGCTAGCGTTATATTGATTTTATTATTTGGCTTTTTATTGACATTTTGTAAGTTGCCATTTATTGTGCAACCAAGAAGAAACTGTCCAACTTCAGTAGGATGACTTTTATAATGCTAGTACTAGGCTTGTCTTTATTTGTGGACGTTGCTCCTCTTTCTCTCCGGTCCTTGAGTTTTGGTTGCAAATGGCTCTACAGAGGTTTCACACTTAGTCAAAATCTCTCTTGTTTCAAGACCCACTTCAGACAGTGTTTGAATTGTGGTGCTGTGGAGGCAGAGGTTAGTGGATTTCTGCTGCCTTCCTGCTTGCATGAATATTATTTCTAACCTCTTTATGTAGTGCTGCATGTGCAGGTGTTTTTTTTTTAGATGGGCACTGCTCAATCGACTCCTATGTAAAAGTTAACCTTCCATTTTGTAATTTTTAAACCTTATAACTTTGTATAAGTAACCTGTTCCATATTGGCAGAAATGATCCCGTCACCCTGTCACAAAGCAACCATGACAACAGATTTGAACCAATCAGATTGCTTGATTTGAGCTCTTGCTTTTTAATGTAGAATATCAGATGAGGGGTTAATTGCAAATGACAACCACTAATCCCAAACACACATCCTTCAAACATCAAAAAGGTTACCCCATCCACCCACAGTCACACTCACCATCCCCAGTACTGCAGCTGCTTTGCAGATAGCAGGCACCAGGTATTGATTGAGGATCTCATCCTCTGGTGGGTGGAGCTTCTGTAGTTCCATAAGGGTGGAGAACATCATGTCAAATTGGTTCCTCTCTGTGAACAGGTCCGACACCGCCAGCAGCTACAGAAAAGGATAAGAGGGGGGAAGACGGCGGAGAGAGTGAGAGGAGAGCTGACCCCATCTTGGTTGTGGGCCCATTTCTCATGGATCCCCTTTAAAACATTCTTCTTTTCCAAGAACAGACAAGCAGGTCAGGATTTTTATCTCCGCTTTCCAGAGCTGAAATCTAGGGTCTTTGTCTACTGTTCTCCAGAATAACTAGAAAACTCAACAGTTTAAAGCAATCCTTTACTGATGGCTGAAAGAGTAAATTGACAACGAAGCGTGTGCAACGTAGCTCACCGATCGGACCACTTCGCTGACAAGGATGGTCGGGGTCTTCCTGTTACTCGGGGAGCCAGGGATCAGCCACTGGCTGTACAGCTCCAGGAGAAACTGGGAACATGAATGAATGTCCACACCTGCACGATGCTTCCTGAAACACAAGTAGAGAGTAATAAGTCCCATTGGGCATTCTTGATTCAGTGCATGTGTTTAGACTGAAGAAATGTTGTATGTGACTGACCTGGAGTTGATAGGAGATACGGGCGGGGAGGTGGGGGCTGGAGTGTCTGCTTCATCTTCTTCATCCTCACCCCATTCTTCCTCTCTCAGTGGGGTGATGTTGTTACCTAACCACACTGAGTGGATGGAGACCTAAGAGAAAGAGAAAAGTATAAAATACATTTTGAACACATTGTTCCTCAAGCTTCATTTCATCCACCTTTTTCTGTTTTCATGCATGCCTCACCTGTCCCAGTTTGTAGTCCATGTTGCCCAACTCCCGTTCTGTGTTGATCTGAAGCAGCAGCTTCTCATGGCTGATCAGCGTGCCTGCTGAAACAATAAATGAGTGTAGTAGGTGAATGGTAGTATAATATAAGAACTTTATTAATCCTGAAGAAAATTTTGTGCCATTAATTGATCAAAGATTACAACAGAACAATAGAGTAAAAATATAAACACATATGCACAATAGCGTAATAGGTAGTAAGAGTATAAGAAGTAACACTGACACCAGTCCTGAATAAAATAGCAATACGAGTAAGTAAAAAATATAGTAAAAAATAGAAAAAGTAAATTACAACAAGATAAAAAAATATAATTAAAAAAATTAAAAACAAGAGAAACAAGAGTAAGTGAAGTAGCTGTGGCTAGATTGAGAGACGCGTTACCAGCTGAGGCTGCCGATAGAGAGGGCACAGGGTCCCAGGCGTGGTACGGGTGGTGTGTATGAACGTTGTCTCTCTTAGACACTAGAGCCTGAATCTCTCTCTCCACCTCGCCCCTGATAACTGCAAGTTTCCTTCCAAACCTTGGGGCGCACACACACAAACAAAATTTAAATATCACTGTATGCTTATTCTAGGCACTTTAATAGAATAAACGCAAAACAGATGCATCACTACCGTGTTTCCAGTGCTTTGAGGCTCTTGTTGCGAGGCTGCTGTTCCAGACAGCTGACTGCAGGGTTGCCAGCAGTGGGCAGGGTCATGGCACTCAGCACCAGGCTGGTGATGGCCTGCACCGCTAACACATTCAACTGGGTACGCTCCAAGTCCTCCTAGAGACAAAAGGAGGAACAAATTAATGAGTCAGATGGGAAAGGCGGACAGAAGAAACTGAGGATTTCAGAATAGTTTCTTCGACCCTCACAGGCTGAATTTACAAATGCCAGCATGTTTCTCATTAAAGTAAGCAATTTTGCTGACAAGAGTGATGAGTTCTGTAGCCATAACAACCACACAAACCAGCAGAACATTTAAAGGATCTGAACAATATGCTTGTGCGTGTACCTCCTGCTGTGTCTCCTCCTCCTGGTCCATAGTGATGGGTTGGGTGACCAGCACCCCCAGCAGTGTGGCCCAGGTCTCCTCAAACTGAGTCCTGCTGCTCCAGCCTAAACATAAAGCAACAAAACCATTCACATGACAGAAAATACAATAATGCATCTGTCACAATTGGATGAATTTGTGTCAATCTTCTGGAATGATAATTATCAATACTAGGCAATTTCATTGTGCTGAGATAAACCCTGAAACAATAAAGAGAAAGCCCATCATTTGACTGTGTTTCTGTACCCAGTGTGTTGATGCGGTAGAGGAACTCTCTGAAGACATCCTTCTCCTGCAGGAAGTCCACAGGGATCTCAGGCAGCGTTGTGCCGTACTCTCCTCCTGGCTGAGGGGACCAGCCCAGTTTCCAAACCTACACACAAATCATTTTAATAGACCAATACATTCAATTTTACAAACTCAAGGCAAAATATTTTTTTACACACTGACCAGTGGAGGTACTCGGGTGTAGCTGTTGACCAGAGGCAGTCGGGACAGACTGATGACAATGTTGCGCAAGGTTGGTGTGAGGAAAGCGGGGAATACACTGTTTCTATGGTGACCCAGGGCGAGGATGCTCTGCAGGCCTTCCACCAGCTCCGCCATAATCTCACATGCTTTCCACTCACACATGTCTGCAACACACAGGTGAAAGCTTTTAGGGATATTTGATGGAAAATTGGACTCGGAACAAATGTCCATATCAGACAGACTACAGCGTGGCAAAGCAAAGCCCTGAAATACCAAATAATAACAAAACAACAGTTTTACAGAAACTTAAAGTGCTCACGGTTAGCATGTGGAGAGTCAACTTCATCTTCAGCATCTCTCTCTGCCTTCGTCTTTTTCTTCTCTGGATGCAGAAGCTGGTCGCCAGGACTCACAGCCACTGGAAGAGAAAGACGAAAGTTAGACCAGCACTGAAATGACACGCAGAAATGTAAATCTTAAAAAAAAAAAAAAAAAAAAAAAGGGACAGTTCAGCCCAAAATCATAAATACTTATTTTCCTCTCAACTGTACTATTTATCAATCTAGATGGTTTTGGTGTGAGATGTCTAGTTTTGGTGTATACCATATTGGTGAGAAGGCAGACATTTCTACGGCCGATATTTCTAACACTCAGCAACTAACCAAAACAATCTAGATTGATAAATGGCACTACAAGTAAGAGGAACATTTTTGGTTAAGGGTTGACGGACCCTTTAATACTAAAATCATAGAGGATGCATAACCATGTCCCAGCGGCCTCCTCACCTGCAACAATGATGAGGTGTAGGCAGTAGATGAGAGAGCAGGTGTGTGTGGTGTACTCTGGGGTGGAGAGTTTGTTCCAGACGCAGGGCTGCTGCAGGGCCAGACACAGACAGGACAGAGCCCACTGCAGGTCCACGCTCAGGGGCAACTGGTTCTGGAGGAGACGCCATGCTATGACCTGGGCGAGGAGAGAGAGAAATACGAGATGACGTGATCACATCTAACATCAGATACTACCACAAATAGCATCAGAATATAAATTGGCCGATTAAGACGAAACTATGGGGTCTTAATTTATTAGACAAATTATTAAACCACTTTTACCAGCAAAATTCACCAAAGGAGAAAATTTTAGTTTTCTCTAAAATTATTTGCTTTTACAAGTCTATAAGCAAGAAACCATCAAACAAGTAACTAAACAAAACATATTTAAAGTTGAGATTAAATAAAAAATAAGCCGTTCTAGATCATCCATCACAACCCCGGTCATATTGTGCCTTTTTTACTAATATATGAAAAAAAATCCATTCCATCACACTTTTATAACAAAATCCATCATCTTTTCTAACTGTTGAAGAAAATATAAAGCGTTGTTACATAAACCAGAAAAAACAATTCCAACCAATAATATAATGACCATCAAGCCATACATCAATCAATGTGCAACGTTTAGCGAGAAGGAAGGTGTGTGGAGCCAGACTCCTATGAAGCTCCGTAGCAAGCTGAACTTTAATACCTCTCACTATTAAAGGGTTCAATCAAATGTAAAGGATTTTATTTAAATCTGACTTGTAACTGTACAGCGCTCAAATATTGTTTCGGTGGGACTTTAATATGTGGGCTTTTACCTCGGCAGCGGTGCAGGTGAAAGTGGTGATGAGGTGTTCCTTGTCAGAGGGAATGTGTAGTGAGGAGGGCAGCTGGCTCACACTCAGCAGGTACTGGGACAGAGCTCTGCAGAGCGACAAAACCCGGGGGTAGAAACCTGGCTCATCTGAAAGACAGACAGCAAGGAGAGTATTTAAAACTGTAGAGGGACAACATTTCACCTACATTTTTCCCTTCAGATTTAAGTTTCAAACAAACATTCTCCTGTTTCTTATACACAATGCAACCTTTATGCTTTAAAGAACAAATTCATGCTCAATAAAGTCACTTTAAGTTCAAGTTGTGCAAGAGCTCAACATTTAAGAAAAATTACTCAATCTGACAGTTTACAAAATAACATAACTATGTATTTTCATCAACCAATCTCTGCTTCCCTCCCACTCACCATACACAGCAGCTAGTTGGTTCCAGTAGGGCTGTGACTGGGCGGGCGGCAGGAAGGACTGGTGGGGAACAGGAAGTGACCCGGTGACCCCTGCGAGCCGCTCCAGGGTCACCTGCAGAGCTGTCTCCAACAAGAGCAGCCCCTGACCTCGTGCTAACCGCTGTATCCCCATACTGAGACATGGACACAGCAGGCTTGGGTTGAAGTCCTGGGGGGATAAAAGGCCAGGTTTAGATGCAATACATTTGAGTTCATCAATATGATAGAATATTTATCTAGAGGTCTGATCTGGAGACTGCAGTCTGTGTCACCTTGCAGCTCATGATGTCCAAGAGGTCAGTGGGAGGCAGTTTGGTGAGGAGCTCTGTCGTCTCCAACAGGGAAACATCTCCACGAAGACAACACTGAGACTTCACCAGAGCCACGTACCACTCCTGAAAACAAAAGCAAAGCATGTACAGAAAATATTTATACCTCTTGTTCCTAATTTCTTTACTTTGCAGGATCAATACACATGGTAAAAAAAAACAAAAAAAACAACCGCTCACCTTATCGGCAGAGACCAGCTCAGGGGCAGGTGGTGGATCCCCATCCAAGGGGTGTGATGTCACAGGAGGTGTGGGGCTGCTGGTGCCGGCAACAGTGGCTCTGAACCTGTCCAGCAGGGAGTAAAACCTCTGATGCCTGCGATAAGAGAAATGGACAGAGGTTATTTTTGTTCAACAAATATCTGTCCTGTGGTACATAACTTCTATTCCTGCAGATATTTGGCACCCTGAATAGCCCACTGAGAGCAGAGGATGTTAAATTACTTGACACACCACATGGTACCCAGAACCAACTTATACACCGATAGTGGTTTATACACGAATTATTTGGGGAATACAAATGACAAACAAATATATACGATCTGGTTTGAGCAGAAGGGCAATGCAGTGATTAAATCAGTTTGACTGGTAACTGGTGTGTTTTTTTGTTGTTGGTTCTGCTTTTTACAAGACAATAATAAGTTAAAGTTACAAACTATTCCTCAATTTGGCTAAATACAGAAGAGCTTTACCTCTGAGCCAGGCCACTGGTCTGGAGGTATTCCTGGATCCGGTCCAGTTCCTCCACAGGCAGCTGAGCTATACTGTTCTGCAAGGTGGAGGAACAAAACAACACATGACCAACTTAATAGAAAAATGACTGACAGACAGCAGACATCTACTGAACCGTAAGAGTTTTCATGTTGGCTCTGTGGCAAGAAATCAGCGTTTTTGGAACTATGTATTTATTAATTGATTTCCCATCCCACCATAAAGAGTGAGGGGCATCTGCTTAAAGTGAAACAAACAAGCTCACAGACCGACTGGAAGCCTTGATCAATCGATATACTATTTTATATATGGTTATTAAGTTCAAAACACAAATGGTGAAATTTTTGTGTGATTTATACATCGGTTTATGACTAATACGCTACACTAAACTAGATCAAAATAGACTGAAGCGCAACATATTGAATAAAAGAAAAGCATATGCGTTTCATGAGACGCGTGAGTAACAGATGTCAAAAATGCTTTCAGTGGGGATTGGTTGTTATGGGTTTATGATGATAAACTATAATGTATCAAAAGCTGAATTTACAAGCAAACTAATCCATAAACTGTACCTGCAGCGTCTCAGCCAGCAGCATCTCCACTCTGCGACAAGCCAGTGTGTCCACCATGCGAGCCAGAACCCTGAATGGCGTACTGAGCAGCTTGTCCACATACAGCATCAGCAGGGAGCCAGACTGACTCAGGTGGATGCCTTCCAAACACTGCAGAGTCTTCTTCAACATGGTAGGCTACAAAAGGAGAGGAGGAGTCAGTTAAGAAGGCAGAAAAGGGATAAAAGATGGAGAGCAAAGGGAAAGGGCAGTGAAAGAAGGGAGGAAAAATGTAAAGTCACACCAGTGTTGATTAAATGAAAAACAACACTGGGCAACCAGATCAAGAGGCAAAATGGTCATAAAAGGATAGAAAGCAACTTTAACAGAGCGTGGAAAGAGTAGTTAGAGGGATGATGGAAAGGGTGGAGCTAAAAGGGTGTAAACTCACAGTACTGAGGTTGTCACAGCGGGACTGGATGGCCTGGATGAAGAGGCCGCTGGCAGCTGAGTTGCGGTGCACGGCGCTGATGAAATCCTGCACTGGAGGCTCATTGGAAAGGTTGATGAGGTCACGCACATGGTTGACAATCAGCCAGGTCAGATGCTCCGAGTCGTGGAGGTTCTGGCACTATATTTCAGTGGGAAAAATCTAAATTACATGTCAACTTAAAACAGAGATTTGTGGGATCGAAAACATATTTGATGATGTAGTCCATTTGTGACTGATTCCAACGGTGTTAAAATATTTTGAATGTCCAACACTAAAGAGTCTCACCACATAGTCACAGAAGAGGATCAGGGCTCCCCTGCGTACAATCTCTCGTTTAACCATCGCTAACCGCATCTCGGGCTTCTCCTCTCCTTCCCCTGAGGAGTGAGGGCTCAGCAGCTTTGTGGACGAGAGACTGTGTCCCCTGAGAGAGAAGGATGGAGACTTTTAGTCTATTTATATTGAATTAATTATGTTTGTGATACGATGCACCCTCTAGTGTAAATAAACCTTGATGATTCACCCACACCATCTGTTCTTACCTGGGTGTCTGGTGCACCTCAGCCCACCAGGAGTAGTTGGTGTAGTCGATGATGAGGAGGACCTGGCACCATAGCAGCACCAGGGAGGGGTGGGTGGTGATCAGGCACTGCACCATGCTGTTCAGCCCCTCTAAGGGGTAAAACAGACCGGCCTCGGGGCCCGTCTGTCCACCTCCACCCTCACCCTTTAGGAGACGGGTAGCTGCAGCTGTGATCCTGCGAAACATTCCTGGAAGGAAAAGGAAAACAAAAAGAGGAAATGGGTCAAGTAAAGACCAATATCAAATAACATCATGCAACAGACTTGGTGACGTGTAATGGATTTCATTCTAAAGCTTAATATATATAGTTTTAGCCACAACATGAGTGACTATTGAAATTATATCAAGCTCACCACTTTTGAAGACATGTATGAGACACATGAGCAGTGTGCCCAGCTGCTGGCAGTAGAAGGTGTGTTGCTGCTCTGTAATGTCCACCTTAACCTGTCTGGAGGAAATGTCATCCAGCAACACTCCAACCAGCTGGAGGAGGAACCTGGAAAGACACAAAAGGAAACGTTGTGATTAAAAATAAAAGCAGGGAAAAGATAAAAACCATCCCTCAATTACGCCAGAAGCACCCTTAAACTAGAGACCGTGAACACACTCACTAACCTGGCAAAGGTTTCCTCAGGTGGGGCCTTTTGTGCCTCACCATTAGGTTCCTGGTTGACGAGTGTGTCGGCAGTGGGGGGGTCACTTGGTGAGAGGCTTTGCTGATGTAGGCGACGGATTGTGTGGCAGGAGAGGAGATGCGGGGTGAGGGAGAGTTCGTGGACCCGGGACAGGACGATGTCCTCGGTGGACTGGGAGACCAGAACCCTGAGCACTGCCATGATACCGGACACCCACAGCTGGACTGTACCCACTGACGCCTGGAGGAGTAGAGGTAGGAGTTCAAAGTCAAAAATATATATTTGGTAAACAATTCACAAAAAGTAGACAGTGTGTGTTAAAGGGACATTTTGGATGATCTGAAGCAGGGTTGTAGCAGGTACTTGTCCGTAGTCATTGTAATATCTACAGTAGATTGCGGTCAGCAGGCCCCCAGTTTGTAGAAACAGACAGCCTTTTCCGAGGAACTGAAGCTGTTCCATTCATCTATGCTCTCCTCAATCCAGAAGACTCCTTTGACAAAAACAGTAATATTACCTTGAAGAACACGAAAGTTGCTGGTCTACCACTGCCTCGGTCTGTTAGTTTGTTTATGTTATTGTGTGACTGTTTCTTTTTAAAGGGGTAGTTCTGATTAATCAAAATCCCACAATAACACCAACAATCTAACTAATCGAGGCAGCGGTAGACCAGCAACTTTTGTGTTCTGCAATGTAAAATTACTGTTTTAATCAAGAAAGCATAAATTAGTATAATTGTACATTACTTTGCTCTCATCTCCATACTCCTATCTTTCTCACCAAAGTGGGGGCGTTCCGACTGCCATCTACTGTGGGTACTACACTGACTGAGGATAAGTACCTCATATAACCTCACTTCAAAACAGCTGAACTATCCCTTCATGTAAATCAGATACTCAAGTCTAAAGTCTGTGCAGGTCTTAATCCATGTTCAGTAATCAGATGATGGCTCACCATGGTTACCGGGGTGGTGAACATACTCTTGAGCAGCATGTCTACAGGTCTGAGAGAGGAGGGCGCCACAGTCTCAAACAGAGTGTTCAACACTCCCAACGCCTCCGGAGAGTCCAGGTGCATCTGTGAGGACGCAAGACACAAATATATTTATTCAATTCAACTTTACTTCAGACACGTGTCTAAATAAAAACAAATATATAAATAAATACAATACGAGGACACCAACACAGAGGTATAAATAATTTCAGTTCACGGGTCCATAAGGGTTAAAAGACAGACATTTGTTCCAATGTTTCATAAAACAAGAGGAATACAATGTGTGTCTTTTTGTGTTTGGTCAGTTAAGGCCATTATGATTTTTTTATTTAATTGAAATTTTAATTGGTACATAAAATTACTCAACACAGTTGATCTTACAGTACAAATAGCTTCACTTGAATTTCCAGGTAAAAGCATTTTCCTACCTGCTGCTTAGCGATCATGGGAAGTATGACATCAGCAATCTGTCTGGACAATCTCTTCCACTTGTCTTCATTCTCTTTGTGACACTGCTGCAGAACAAGAATGAACATCTCCAACACCTACATGTAAAAGCAAATGTCAGGCAGAGAAAACATTTGCTGGAGTGCTTTATGACATTAGCATGCACCGTGTCTGTTTGGATCCATTCGTGTCCGTACCTGATGGTGTTGCACAAGTCTAAGCAGCATGGAGACCACCACTTCTTTCTGCGTTTCCAGCTCTTTGCCTGCATCTGCTTTGTTTGAGCCCCTCAACACAAACAGATCATGGACTATTGGCTGCAGGGCTGGGATGGCTGTGGAGGAAAGTGGAAACAGTAAGGATGTGCTTTAGCAATTATGTGTTGGTTTGAAGTGATGTTTAGGAATGTAAAGGGTGAGTAAACCTCAGAGAAATGTGTTTACAAGTGGAATAAAAGATTATGTATGTATTGTGTATTGCTTTAGTTCCTCTTACCGTGTGTGACAGCTTTCCTGCCGCTCGCCATGATGCCGTCACACAGCTGGATGATTTTGGGGATGCTGATTATCTGCTTGGAGTGGTAACGCTCATAAGACAGCAGCACCAGGAAGAAAAAGATGTTGGGAATGATGGCCTCCGAGTCTCTGAGAGAACAGGTATTATTTTAAGTCACAGGACAGCAATGGAATATTTAAGCTAATCTACAGTTAAGTGGAAGCCTGATCTAATAATTTATGTAACGCATACAAGAAAAACATACTACAGAAAAGCCTGAGACACATGGGTTCTGAAAATGTCACATTTCATTACTTTTACAGGAGTCACTAAGAAAACTCACCTGAACTGACCCACTTCAATGTACTCAAACTGCTTCAGGACAAAGCCTATGAACACCTGAAACAGAAAATATCTTCCTGAGTGACCTTAAATTGAAGATGCACACGTATGCTTTTGCATTAGTTCATTTTTTTAATTTGCTTTACCTGATCTGAGTCAAGCAGGCAGTAGTTGACTCGGAGCTGCACAAGTTGGGCCAGCAGGTCCAGTACTTGCCTCTGCAGGGCCACAGAGGTGCTGGTAGTGTACTGCTTCAAAGCTTTGATCACCAGTGGCTCAAACAGACGAATGTGGTTGTGGATGGCATTCTGAAAAAGCAAAGATGAGGCCAAAGCTTTCAGAACAGCAGCACATCAGTCAAGCAAATGAGTAAAGAAAAAGCCCACTTTATGGAAAACATTTGGGGAATTGATCTTCAAATTTTTAGATGTTCACAATATCAACTTAAAAAGTACCGGAACAGTTTACCTTGTCTCCTCTGTTGCGCGTTGCATTTGCAATGTTGGACCTCAGCTGGTTCGAAGCTTTTTGCATCACATCAAACCATCTTGAAGAGGAACAAGAAGGCGGGTTCTGTAATGTTCTAACTGTATGTCATCATGCTCCTGCGTCAAATCTAAGTGTTGCTACAACTCACCCAGAGGTGTCCTGCTCCTGTTCAGCCTGCACCATGTTACGGAGACTAGCATCGGCCAGAGCCTGAGTGAAGTGAGTGTACGGCGCCATGAAGCAGTAGTGGTAGAGGCCTGGTCGCAGACTAGACGAGCCCAGACGGAGAGCCTTACCCTGGGACCGGCTGGGTCCACTCAGGATGCCCTCGCACTGGGAGGCCAGGTTGGTGCCAAAAAGAGTCTTCAACAGCTACAGAGAGAGAGGTCTTAAGTTACTAAAGAAAAAAAAAAATTTGTTCAGATTCCACTTTTATTTTGATTTTCAAATAATCTTTAAATATGAATTACCCTGCACACTTTTAATGCATTATTTTATTAAGGCACATTTATTCCACTTGGATTAAATTTGCCTTGTGGATTCTAAAATTTAATCTGGGATCAGGTGTAAAATGTTACATATTCATTATCTGCAAAGTCAGCACATTTTCTCTGCACCTGAACATAATCTAACTCCAAAAGTGTCTTGTAGGATATTCCCCATTACCAGCTTTGTTTCTTAGTGTTTGAACAGTCTCACTCTTAATTTTTTTCAATACTTCCTGGTGGTTAAGTGATTGTGGTGTCAAATGGGAACCTTTTCTTTTTGAAAGTCCCTGCATGAAAAAGAAATTCTGAAGGGAACATAACCTACGTTTTCATAAAGGAAGAAAAGATTTAATTTTTGTAAATTCTGAGATCAGTTTGATTTATTTTAAGAAAAGTAAATTCTGTTATAAATTAATTCATATAACTATTGTGCAAGGGATAATGTTAGGGATTTTCTTTCGTCTAAAAGGACCCAGCTAGTATACAACTGTGTGTGTGTGTGTGTGTGTGTGTGTGTGTGTGTGTGTGTGTGTGTGTGTGTGTGTGTGTGTGTGTGTATAAAGATGTATGGAACCATCGCACAGGAAGCCCAACACCTTCACAGGCTCCCGTCGGTAGGAACCAGCCTCACTCTGTGTGGAGTCGCACCGGTTGCAGCACACTGCTCAGTGTTGGAACCATAAAGACCACCACACACGTGCAATGAATCTATATCTATAAAAATCTAAATCTACAACTATAGACATAAACAAAGTGGATTACTGACCTGCTGTACACAAACGGTAGCCATGGTTGGTTCTCTGGAGAAACAGGACTTGAGGTAGCCCAAGATTTCCTCCACACACTGACAGAAAAATAAAAAAGTACATCATTTTATTCAATTGATTCATCCAATCAATGTGAAACAGAGTGGTGACAAATTATCATATGAATGAAAAAATTTTTACTTAATTTGCTTCCATCCAGTGCAATCGTTCTTCTTGCTCCCTTAATATCAACATTTAAACAACGTCATGTCTTTACCTTACTGATGTCGTGTAGTGTGGCCAGCTCCAGGAGCTGAGACAGAACATCTAGAGTGGAACGCAGGAAACCTCCAAACTTTTCCTGGCTACTGTGGAGGTCCAGCGTAACCTAGGAGATAAAAAAAAAGAACACAATTAACACCATCATCCAACCACCATTCAGGCTACTAAAACCCTTTTCTGTCATGATAGGAAGTAGTGTTCTGACCTTGTAGTTGGCATGTGTAGCTTTAAGGACATCATAGAGCTTGAGGTAGGGTGGCAGGTGGTAGAAATTGCCGAGGGTGGTAGATTTGTTTACAGCAGTTGACCCAGTGCCGTCTGCTGGCCTGCCTGCTCACAAAACGTCAAACTTATTTAATATTCACAGACATGTCACAGAGCTTATTTGTACCTGTGATTGGTCAGGTGTGCATGTACCTGTGTTGATCTCATTGCTTTTCTTTGGGCTCATAGGAGCAGCACTTTGCTCAGCAGCATCCTTCTCCTTGCCTTTTCTGCGGATGGGACTGAGGGAGGGGGTGTTGCTCAGGGAGGGGAGGGTGGCCTAAAAAAAACAAAAAAAACAATACAATGCCCTTCCTGTGGATGTAACTTTGTCATTAGCAGATACATGCCAGTAAAATATGACTTAAAAACAATCACTTTCAGTCAATCATAACACAGACTCTATAAACAGTTACCTTAACTGCTGGTCCCGGTGGTGTGTCATCCAGCACATGGGCACAGATGTTGAGGATCTTCAGTAGGTGAGAGAATAGCTGCTCCACCATGGCCACCAGGGTGTGCTCCGACAGCCCTGCCCATGGCTCCTCCATCTTATTTGGGTTAGGGTTCGTACTACCAGTGCTGCCGTCTTCCTCTCCGGCCCAGGGGTTGCGCATGCATTTAGGGGCCACGGCTGGGAACATGATTCAGTTGTTAATAGATAAAAAGGTTGCTGCTTTAGTCTCAAAGTTCTATTTGAGTTTACAAACACAATAGAATTTCAAGATACAAGTAAACTCTGTATGCATATATTACCCACCAGCAAGCAGATTGCCAGAAAGCAAAAGTGCATCCTGGTGGGAAGAAAGATCCAGTGGAAACCAGGCGGAGGAGAGTAAAGAGAGGACCATGTTGGCCATTCCTACAGTCAGAGTCCTCCGCTCATTGTCTGGTGCAGATGAAGAGGTGGATGAAGAGGCTGGAGCACTACTAGGCTGTGAGACACTGCAGAACAGAGAGACAAGGACAAAAGACAAGCAGGTAAAATCGAAGAAAAGAGTGAATTAAATGAGAAAGAGTGGTGTTTTTGTCTGGCAGAATATGCAACTACAATGGCATTAAATGTACAAGCAAAGAATAAATTCAAGAAAGAGGGTACACAAACCTAAGAGCCCTGCCTCTGCTACGACTGGAGCGGGAAGAAAAGCTGCTACTGGAGCTGACGTAGCCACAGTGCCAGCCTGTACTCCAAGTGGACACTGGGAAATTTGAAGCCAGGAGGCACAAGGCCTCACAGCAGCCAAACTGCAGAGAAACAGACAAATTAATTGTATTTTTACATATTATCATCAAAACAAACATTTTATACAGGTGTTATGTCTGGCTGAAAGCTCACAGTCAGGGCTCTGGAGGAAGAGGAGGTGAAAGCATGGGAGACGGCGGTAACGACTCTGGACAAATTGTTCTCGATTGTGACATCAGACACATTGTTGGACAAGTTGAAGCCTCGGTACGTCCTGGAAGACAGAGAAAAGAGCAGAGTTCTTATAGATTGTGTTCTGTGATTTTGTCATGGACATTACAACCAACTGTGGGAACAAGTGACCAATGATCTTGAGAATCATTTCTTGGTAATAGAATGGCATTGAGCGCCTATGAGATGTGACACAAAGGAGTGAGTGTCTGTGCGTTCATGTACCTTGTGATTGTGCTCACTGTGAACTGGGAGGGGGGTTGTGTCTCATGCATCAGCAGCTGCAGGTAGACTGAACTCTGGTCCCGGGCAATAGCCACTACTGGGTCCACTTGACCCTGGTCACAGTCATAGAACAACCTGGAAACCAGCCTGGTAGAGAGAGGCACAGAGACAATAAGGACAGATTAGAATGAGGAGGGAGACATTAGAAAGACACTTTGGGTTTTTAGAAAAAAGAAAAAAGAAAATAGTTTATAGAAATTGTACTGAAGAAAAAAAAGAAAAATTGTTTCCCATGAATACAAGCAGTGTTTATAGACAACACAGTCAGGGCTTGAGAGTGTGACCACTTTGATCACACATGGGTCCAAATACCTGTAAAGTCCATCTAAACATTTTCACTGAACGCCATGGTACGTTCAACGAGTCATTTAGCAGGTCTGTGTGAAATCGCACCCTGTGCTCCTCCTCAAGCGACATTACAACTTAAAAACGTACCGGCAATTCAAAATAAAGAGAACTATTGATTGGTTTTTTTCAACAAAAAAAATAGACTGCGGTGACAATTGGCCCCTTGGAGCGTCTACGTTTGTTGCCTTTCTGACCCAACATTTTCGGCAGAGATAGCCTCGACTGACAATACCTTTTTATAATCATTTTTTCCTAAATCTTCCTGTTTATAATCATTTAAGCAATGCATTAAGAATTAACCAATGAGTATGGGAACTGACAAAAAAGGTACCGCTTAAAATGTAATATTGCAGCACCAAAAGGCACGCTGATATTTGGGGTGCACCTGAATGAGAAAGACGCAACAGTTGAAAGGTAGTCTGGAGCCTTTAATAGAGTATATGGGATATGACATGAGATATGAGAGTTTACCTGCTGACAGCAGAGGCAGCAACGTGCCTGACTCTAGGGTCATCATCTCCCAACAGACGGATGACCACATCATTCAGCACTCTGTCCTGTAGCCGCAGCCGCTACAGAGAAAAGAATGTTGACAAATTAGGGAACACAGTCTCAAGTAACTCAAGTTGAAAACTTTTAGGATACACACTGCACGTGTTTGTGTCTAAAAACATCAGCAAAGACTTGAAATTTCAGAGAAAGACTACAGGAAAGGTAGAAAGGAGAACCTACCCCAGTGTAGTGATGATCCCCTTTGTGCAAAGCCTCCGTTTTCCTCTCCAGGAAATTAACTAACCTAAAAGAGGAAAGAGTGAATATCTTAAATAGGCAATCATAAGTTATACATTCATATTTATGTTGCATTTTCATTTAAAATATAAGACATGGTATCCAACAGACATAGTTAATGTGTAGGATATGGTGATTTAGAGAGTGTAGTCCAACCAGGACGGCAAGATGCCAGAGCAAGAAGCTCCAGTAGCACAAAAAAAAGAGCAAATTTTTTTTTACCGGAAGTCCATCTCAGCCAGGGTCTCCAAGAGCTCTGTGCGAACAAGCCAATAGGACGAGTCCCTCAGAGCAAGAAGGTTTATCAACAACTGCAGGCCTAGTTCACTCAAGGTACTGCTGCACACAGTCATGAGGCAGTGCTGGAACACACACACACACAAGGTCAGCCTCAGACACAGAGCACAGACTACTGGCACACTCATAAAAGATACACTTACTCTCACTGCAGAGCAGGCCATCTTACAGGTGACAGAGGATTCATCCTTCAGAGTTTTCTGGAGCAAAGGCACCAAGTCCACCAGGGACAAAGGGTTACCTGGAGAGAAACATGTCGTACAGGTGACAGAATCAGAAAATACTGTTTAAACTTTCATTATGTCAGCACTGAGAAAAACACACCTGTACAATAAGATAAGAATTGTATTAATCTTGAAGGAGTTTCATTTAAGATTACAAAAGAAGAAAAGCAAAAAAAAAAAAAAAAAAATGACTAGGTGTAAAATAAATAATACACACGCATACACAGACACACCAACCTGTTGCACTCTGCACGCTGGCCAGCCAGGTGTGTATGTTGTAACGTGTTTTGGTGAGTGCAGCTTGTATGATGGCTGCACAGAGGATGGCTGTGGCCCCTCTGATCTGGGGGTCCCCATGGTCAATGAGGCCCAGAATATCACTGATATACTGCTGCTCTGCAAGGGGACAGAGACAGAGAGAGCAGAGTCAGAGATGATGCTGAAGAAAATTCAGATATAAAATAATGTATATTGTTAATTTTGTTGAAACTAGCCTGTTCAGGTGTCACACATCATCTAAATAGGATTGTCTGTCATTTTTTTATGCCCCTACCTTCAGCTGGAATGCCATCCAGCGGCTCCAGGTAGAGGGAATTAAAGAAGGCTTCAGGGTGCAGCGCTGCTGCTGCCCCGACACAGCTGACCGCCAGAGCCTTCACGCTGACTCGCACCTCCTTGTCAGGGGTCAGACCTGGAAAAACATAGCACAACAAAGATTTATATACACACAATGATGTAAAACTAAACAAGAAAGAAAGTCAGATAAACAACAGACAACATTGTGTTGAGCCTGTGTCTTTGAAAATAGTTTAAAATACTGTTTTGTAAAAACAAAGTTCATAGGTTTTGTATCATAGCAGTGTCAATAAAATTCATGAATTATTGGCCAGACAAAAAGTTACTCTGCAGCCATTAGATGCATTTATTTCTTAAGGCTTTCATCATAGACATGTCTTGTATTAATCAAACTAATCAATAAACATACCCTGTTAATTGTCAAGTTTACAGACATTGATATTTCTTGTAGCTTTTGTATACATAACACAAATCATATTGAAGTCATTTCTCAGCTTTCTTTTTTTTTTTTTTTTATTGTAAAATACACAAATTTTGGACAGATCTCGAGACTCACATTACCCAAGTTCTCACTTTTTCATCTAGAACTGAATCCTCAACTTTAACTCAGTTTATTGATCAACAGAAAAAGCATGAAACTTTCCCCCAATACCTCGGGTTGAAGAAGTTCATTATCTGTACTCGTGATTTATTTTGTCTTCTAATATTCTCATTTTATGCTCTTCTTATGTATTTATAGCAATTATATCTGTTCTGTATGCTGCGATTGTTGATATTTCCAGAGTTTAACACTTCTGAAATACTGGGCTCGTGTGATTGGTACTTTATTAGAATGAGGAAAACAGAATGACATTTTTAAAACACACCCATGTCATATTTTGTGCAGTTCTGATGACACTCACCATTCTTTTGTCCTGTCAGTAGGAAGGAAGCAGCAAGAAGCCGTACACAGTGCACCAGCGGCTCCACCCCCCGGTCAGTATAGTGTCCAATTGGACCCTTTATCCGTGACGGCTAAGAAACAGACAGTTAAGAGTTAAAGAGTGACGCATTATAATTTTGCTTTCTTAACCTTCTGGTGAGAAAAACCGGCATGATGTTTTAGAGCGTTTACCTTGTTGTCAGGTTCGGGTTCAGCAGGCTCGTCCTTTGGTACAAAGCGGTCCACGCTGCTGTCTGAACCCTGCCGGTTGTGACCTCGGCTTTCAAAGAGATGAGGTTTGCTCAGCGCTGCACACGAGAACACACAGAAACAATAAGTATGGTTGGAAAAAAACTTTATATCAATAGGCAGAACCATTTTTTGGTTAAAACCAGGGTTTCTGTGTTTGCACAACATACCCAGGGCTGACTGCAGGATTGGTTCTTGGGGTTCTTCTTGGGAGGAAGGTGCTGCTCCTTCATCTTCTTCATCCTGCAACGTCCCGATCTGCATCCCAGAGTACTGGCTCTCGCTGCCATCCAGCACCTTATGCACAGACACACAGAGCAGACACCTCCAGTCAGAAACTAAACTCAACCATTACAGAAACACTGATGCAACAAATTGGTAAAGCAACCGCATGCAAAGGATTCCTAGTTAGCTTTGTCTTGTTTATTAGATTAGCTAGATTTGCTGTATTGAGGACAGAGACACACAGCATAACAAACAACTAAAACTGCAAACAAAGGTTCGATTTTTTAAAACTACTGGATCATGCGTGGGTCACTTAATTTACAGCAAATCAACTACACACAGGAAAAAGCACAGGCTTGAGAACTCTGCAATTTTGGTTGCCACAGTCCACCAGAGGAAGAGCAAGCTTTTGATCCAACCTATTCAACTTTGAAATTAGATCAAGTAAAGCAAAGTATTTTGAATACATGGACTACACACACATGACATTTAAAAAAAGGGAACAAGTTTTTCCTTGCAAGATGGATAAAGTAATCTTAATCCAAAAATGTATACAAATAATTGTTTTTCTGGGTTTGGACTCCGCTGGAACAAAAGCCTGTCACAGTCTCTTTTAAAAAAAAAAAAGTAAAAGGGAACCAAATCTGAAGAACAACAATTAAAAAAAACAGATGGCCTTCATGCTTCTACTTTGAACTCTTCAACGCAAGGGATGGGATGTTGGGGTTGCTTGTTTTTAAAAACTGTCTTTCAAAAGCATCTAATTTTTAGGGGGGGGGGTCACTGGAAACGAGGAGAAGAAGGGGCATGATGTATTGTCGATGACAACAAGGGAAAAGTAGCAAAACGCAGGGCAAATTATGTGCATGGGTTGTGACGAACGAAAAGGAGAAAGGATGAAGAAAGCCAAAAGTTTCCAGACAAGCAAGCCCCTCCCACTCCGTTCAAAGTGTCCAATTGGCTGACCTTGTCACTAGTGCTAGAGGAGGAGGAGGTGGCATAGAAAGAGGAAGAGGAGGAGAAAGAGAAAGAAGAGGACGCAGTGTAGACAGAGGAGTCGCTGTCTGTGGCATCGGGACCCTCAGTGGACGTTGGCGAGGGAGGAGACGGCTCAATCACCTGCTGCAATGGAGTACGCGACTGAGACAAGCAGGGAGAAGGATAAAGGAGGGGGGGGGGGGGGGGCAAACCATAGAGTTGGAATAGTTAGAGTGGACTATCTCAAACTGAAACGTATCTGAAGGGAAGCAGCAAAACCCAAATGATTGAATGAAGTGGCAGAACATCTTACCCCATTATTCTAAAGGAGCACTTTCATTATATAAAAGGACACACCATTCAAGATGTGAAAGATGGCGATAAAAGTTGTTTGCATGTTCCATTATTTATACAGCAGACCTGTAGAAAAAGGCTATTACAAGACTAGCATGAGATCTCTATGAAAGGGTTGTTGTCTGTATTTATAAAGTTGGTTTAAATACTGTACAGCTGAACTGGAGCCAATGGCTGTCTGTAAGGTAGGATATCAATTGGAAGACTAGATGATTTGAGAAATGGTTTACAGACATTTCAAGTGTATGCAATTTGTACGAAATGGGCTAAACATACAAGACCACTGATACGGCCCTTTTATGGTAAAAGGAAATGTGAGGAATGCATGTTCTGTCCATTCTACGAATCCTAACTGTATGAAGTGTAGCATCATTCCTAATTGGGAGCTTTGCCTTTAGGGACATTGGGGTTCATAGTAAATTATAGCATTGCATGGTAATTAAGTCTCAGTGTCTAGGGAAGCACACTGTCACACACACATGTGTAAAAAGTACTGAATGTTCAAGCTGTATTCTCCAAACAAATGTAATCTGATTGCATGCCCGCACAGTCACACTGACCAGCTCTGGTACGTCTGAAGGCGTGACAGCTGAGTCCGGTCCCTCTGTGGTGGTCTGTGAGGAGTCGCTGGGTGGAACCGAGCGATCATTAGTGCCTAGCAGAGTCGGGCCTGCTCCTAAGGGCCCTCCCTCCGTCTCTGGTGTGGTGTAGTCAGCCGTCTCCGGAGTGATGTTGGCCCCGCCGCTGGAGCTTCGACTAAGCATTTCCTCCTCGTTGTCATTGGGTGACTCGGGCGTGTCTGACGCAGATGTCCCGCCTCCGCCACCACCCTGCTCTGAGGAGGCACTGAGGTCCACAGAGTCGCCAGGCTGCAGGGTATGCTGGGAGGAGCGCGGCTGCTCGGTGATGATGTCTACCTGCGTTGCAGAAGAGCCGTCTGCACCGACAACTGCTGCTGAAGGAAGGACACAAAGCCTGTTTATTACTGTGGAATGGGGGTTTACCAACTGGTTTGAGAATTGAGGCTGTCGAATAGATTCTGCGTCCTGGTGGTTGCGTCTCACCTGTGAAGACACCGGTGGTGACCTCTGTTCTCTCGGCGTCATCATCCAACCCATCCTCCTCCCCAGAAAGCATTTTACCTGGAAACAGGGTAAGTGTCAACATAACATCAGCACTAACAATAGCTGCAAGGATTGTGCATAATTAACGATATATCTTGAGTTTAGAGGACAATCAACCACAACAGGTGACTTAGTTGAAGGTAAATTTGCCCAGACCCTGACTGAAACATTAGTTAGAAGGTAGAGGTGAGCAGAAGAGATAAATAGACATGTCACCTCTTTGTTTCCTGAGAAGGAGTGGACTGCAGGAAGACCCTCCCCCCGCTGCAAATGGCAGGAAACAGGAAGTAGAAACAGAAGGCGTGGAAGAGAAAAGCAGCAAAAGCTCAAAAGGACTCATAGGAAACAAGTATTATTTAGAGGCGACAGGGAATTAGTAGGCAAGCAAAGAAAAAGGCCGTAAACACCGACCACAGAAGGAACGAGAGTAGACCACAAAACTGCCTGGTCGACTTAAAAGCCCGTCAGTAAGGGTAAATGAAATAAAAGCTACTTGAAGCAGATACATTAGCCCCCCCAAGTACCAGGTGACTGTTTAAAAACACTGCAGAGTCCAATTTAAAGTGAACAAAAGCATCACGAAGACAATCCCGACTGATTAAAGTGTTTACCAATGAGCTCGAGGATGCTGCTGGAGCGAGCGCGGCTCTCGGTGTCCTGGCGAAAAACGGTGCCGTGAAGAATGCTGCCTGCTGTGATGAGCATGTGCAGAAGCTCTGGTGGGGGAGTCCTGAACATCTGCTGCAGGAGCTCCAGAGCTGCTGTGACCACATTGTGATCCCAGTGCTGTGTGTAGTGTAAGGTCAGCTCGTACACCTTCAGACACAAACGTATATATGGAAGTTAGCCAAAACGATTTCATTAACATACAAACACTGGTATCCACACAATCACTCTTCTCTCTACCTGTAGCAGTTGTTCAGGTGTTGGCTGGACATCAGCCTCCTTCCTCATGACTCCAAAGCTTCCTTTGAGGCTGGTGGTGTTGACTTGTTGCTGCAGCAGAGGCATCAGGTAGCGAAGGGTTAACAGCACCCCCAGGACTAGGTGGCTGGGGTGTTCTTCATCCACTGGAACCAGCAGACCTAGAAATGGACAGCAGGTTAGAGTGTGTGATTACTTGACCTTTTTGATTGTCTGTTATGAGCTGAAATAAGCTCATCTGTTAAATCAGTGTGTGTGTGTGTGTGTGTGTGTGTGTGTGTGTGTGTGTGTGTGTGTGTGTGTGTGTGTGTGTGTGTGTGTGTGCGCTACCCAGCAGCACATTAAGGAGCCAAGTGTAAAAGTAGCTGGTACGTCTGGAGTGCTGGCACACACTGACGGCTGAGCTGGCTGCTGTCCGTCTGATGGTCGGGGAGCTGGACTTCAGGTTGGCCACAAAGGACTTCAGCAGCACCTGGGATGAAAATGGTTGGACTACAATGAAAGCAAGCAGTTGCAAGATCTGCATATTTATTTATCTAAGCCCTGTCAAATTACTGTATATCATTTTAGTTTCATTTAATATGATAGATTTTTAACAGTGCTGGAAGGGAACAAGCCTTTAAAATGTAATGTTTATGGATCCAAGATGGGAAATACAAACTTTTGAAAAAGGGAACCTCTATTCAGCTTGTTTTAATTACAGCTTTCAGTCCAACTCACTTAAGCGTGTTTAAAATGGTAGAACAGAAAGAAAGATGAAAGAAGACACCAAACTTACAAAGACAAATAATGCAGCAAAACAATTTGAAAGCAAAAATCATCAGCAACCAAATTCATTTTCCGTACTATTCAGTTTCAATGTCTCTACTTCTGCTGTGTGGATACCTTGATCTCGCCATCATTGGCGAAGTGCCCCAAGGCGGACATGATCTTGGGCATTGCAGCAGCCAGAGTCTCCTGTACCGTCTCCTCCTGCCGCTTGGTAATTCGAGAGAGGCATGGCAACAGGTTGACCAGGTAGGGTCTGGACCACAAGAGACGGAGAGAGGGATAAGAACGCAAACAGAGGAAATAGTACAAAATATTTAAAACTGGAGGTAGACACTGAATTTTCTTCTCCTAACCGAAGCCGATTGTGAGGCATGCCGGCGATCAGCCGACATTACTGTCTTCAAGAGGCTGTAGTCGGCTCAGTTTTAAAGCTGAGCAGTTTTAAGAAAACAAGTGCTCGCTCGAAAAATGTATCATCAAATGCATCTCCAAATGTCAAATTTGCTATCCTGCCATTTTCCCCTTCGGAGTTCAGCATAATTGAATTTAAATATGGTTGTCATGTGAATGAAGTAAAAAGACATTTTCAGGCATTGTGTGCGTTTTTACCTGCATTTCTGTGGTCTGATGAGATGAGCAAGCTCAGCAAACCTCCACAAAGCTGCCCTCAGACTCCGAGAGGCACCGTTCTACAGATACACAAACAAATCAAGTGTTTCTTTTTCAGACTTAACATGAAGCAAAATGTCAAACCTTAGTCATTAGTGGAATAAACTGTTGCATAAAAAGATGACCAACAACAGACACTCATCTAATACCTTTTTTATTTCTTTGTACAGTTCCAGCTGCAATCTAGGGAGGTTTGAGTCCATCAGAGCCTGAAAATAAATATTAAAAAAATAGACAAGGTGATAACATATCTTATCACATCATGCACACCCAAATCAAGGCTCATTATTCTGTAATTGTCTTCAGTGGGTAACAACTGTAAATTAATTGATGAACGTTATTGTCCTTTTATTGAAGAAACAATGAGGGACAATGTTGAAAAGAGGAGAGAAAAGAGTAGCATGGGGAGGGCTGCTCAGTGCTCACTTTGATGATTTTGTTCAGGCACTCATCTGCTACCATCCGGACATCTGATTCGCTGTCATCACTGCAGAGCAGGAACATCTCCATGGCGATGCCCAACAGTTTCTGAAACTCTGGTGACGTTCTGCTCCCAGGACCATAGAGAAGAAAAATGAGGCAAATGTCATTACGCACATACATATTCATCTTTCAGACAGACATTGTTTATGCATGTCAAATTCGTTATTCTGAACTGTTCACAAAAGAAACACACACAGGGCCATTTTCCATTCAGCTATATTTCAGTCACAGGCTTTCCCAAGTTCCTGCCTTTGCCTCCCTCACACACATAACTTCACAGATTAGTCCTGGAGTAGCTAAGTAGTTTATCAGATTTAATGAGACTTTATGGGGAATTATTGATGATTATGCTCATGTTTGGTTCTGAACTACATGGAGCTGAGCATCCCTGCTCTGAATGAAGCAGTATTAGGGCCTGAAGAAAAATACTGGAAAGTACCAACTTAAAATTTGCCAGTAATACATAAGATAAAAGAGAAACTATTTTTGAACACTGATAACTTAAGCGAAATTTTTCTAAAACTTTGCATTTAGATGATGAGTTTCACACTTTCTGTGACCCTGATCAGCAGAAGAGGCCAATCTGGTTCACTAGAATATAACCAATCGTACACTGGGGAACTTCAAATATCTAAAAGGCAAAGAACAAAAGCTAGTATTTTTCAGATAGCTTGTTGTGGACCATAATAAATGCAGCAGATCAGGGTATTCCAGCAAAATATGTGTCCTTCCAATTATAAACTATAAAAATATGACAGCAATTCTTTCATGCTGTACAAAAAAAAAAAAAAAAAAAGACTGCTGTCCAGCTGAGGCAGAAAAGATCAAATAATAAAAAAAATCAGAATATGGGGTCACCGTTATCACACATGATGTTAAATCAGCATGGCCTACCTCAGAGACTGAGCCACAATGTTTTCACATATTGTCAGGCAGTGTGAGACCCTGTCCTTCTTTGTGGTAGCCTGTTCCTTTTTCCTGTGAAAGAGGAAGGATGGGGAGGATTAGAAGCAGGGACAAAAAGCAAGAGGTAGCAAAAAGACAAGGAAAGATAAGAGGCAAAGAGAGAGAGAGAGAGAGAGAGAACAAATGGGTTCAGACTGAGAAGGTACCTCAGGAAATTGAACTGACAGTCATTACATCTTTTAACAGTTAAATACTTCTTTGTAGAAACACTTCAAGATCATACAAACATAGTTATTTGACCTCTACCCAGGCCTACATTGTATTGATCACCTGATAACACAGTGCATCCCACTCACTGTAAGAAAACAGACATTTTAGGGACTTTGCTGTACTAACACCAAAACCACTTTAGAACTTTCCCATATACTTGAAATGATTGATCAGACTGAATAATACTGAAAATGTTTGGCATGTGTTAACACTGTTTTATTGCTTATTTATAATACTTATTTTTGATCTTGTTTTTTTACTATGTCTTGTTTGCACTATCCTCTATGCTGCTGTAATCCTGTACATTTGACTAATAAAGGATTATCTTATTGATCAGGAGTCAGTGACGTCAGCCCAGGAGGCTGTCTTCTAGCTAGCCCTGAGCTAACGCTAGCAGCCAGGCTAGCTAGCTGCTAGCTGCTATGCGGGGACACACTTACTGTCTCTGGACCAGCTCCTCGGCGGTCGGTGGTCCCTGCTGCTGCTGGAAGGACTTCAGACTCTCAAAGGCCTTCATCAGTTTCTCCATGGTGGCCATTTTAGCAATCAACAGTAAGCTAGCTAGCTGGGCTCGCTAATAGTTACTGTGTGAGCTAACCAGCTAGCTTAGCACCGAGGAGAGCGGTGCGTAGTGCGGAGAGTGCTACCACCGGCTCTCCGCCTTCTATTCGTGCAAGATATCCCTTATTCCGTCTCAGTGTTCACCCTAAATGGACAGATTGTTGGTCTCATGTGAGCCATCTTTGATGCAGCGCTGTATTCCCGACAAATCACACACGGAAGTGGCATATGTGACAGTTTGCAGAGAGGAGCGGGTGGAACGTCAGCGGGCCAATCAGATTGCGGCTTTATGTTGAGTGACATGCAGAAGAGCCAATGAGCGACCGAGGTTTTTTTTTTCCTTTGTTATTGTTGCTGTAATCCAGAGAGAAATATGTAGAAACATATGTGAGCAACGTCAATGCTGCAGCCAGAGAGAGGAGTGGCTAGTATAATATAATATAATATAATAATAATAATAAAGATTCTACACTTAGTTTACAGTACATTGATACATGTGTGTACTATGCAGTAATGTACTGCAGGTTTTTTTCCCCATTTCAAAATTTTGGATATTATGTCTCCACATGATGTTCAGAATGAGTCAATTGGCTGTACAGAGGCTTGTTACGGCCTTCTTAATAGTCTATGGTACGTAGGCAGTAACAACTATTTGAGACAAACCCTTGATAAAAGTTGACACTAAATTAAAATGCAGCTGTAACACTCACGCACAATAAGTAACATTTATTAATAACAGATAGATTAACAGAAATTGACGTCAGGGTCTCGAAGGCCAAAATAATAAACAAAACCCCCAAACTATCTAGAAAATAAGAAACTCAGCTTTCCTACAGAAACAAATCAAAACACAATACTGAGCTCCCTAGCTAATAAGTAAACAGGAGAAAACAGAATCAACAACCAAAATGGTAGAGAACCCCTACACGGCTTCCTATAATCACCCAGACTGGTTTCTAATAAACCTCCCCACTAACTAACCAGCCCCAAACCAGAGGATAACAGTATAAACCAGAGGGTAACAGTATAAACCAGAGGGTAACAGTATAAACCAGAGGGTAACAGTATAAACCAGAGGGTAACAGTATAAACCAGAGGATAACAGTATAAACCAGAGGGTAACAGTATAAACCAGAGGATAACAGTATAAACCAGAGGGTAACAGTATAAACCAGAGGATATAAACCAGAGGATAACAGTATAAACCAGAGTATAAACCAGAGGGTAACAGTATAAACCAGAGGATAACAGTATAAACCAGAGGGTAACAGTATAAACACTCGTTTCACAGTACAAATGCTCACGACAGCAGCAACAACCAGTTCACAGGCCAAGAGCGAAAGAGAGATGGAATCACTGGGTCCTGAGGTTGATATGCAGCTCCACTGACGGCCTGATGACATTCAGGTGTGGGTGCTTCAGGCAGTGAAAGGGGGGCGTGGCAGACCTGAAACACAGAGACAGACAGCTCTCTTCCTAAAAGAGGCCAGAGATGAGTCAGGGGGCGTAACAACCCCTCCCATAAAACAGTGCATCACTTTTAAGGTTTTGTACATACTTTACACTGAGATACACACCATGTGAAAGTTACAATCTGGATAAAGTATCAGCAACAATGTTGTCAACACCCTTCTTGTGTCTGATCTCAAGATTATACTCTTGAACCAGTAATTGCGATGCGTATCAGTCTTTGGTTCTGGTTGTACATCCGGTTGAGGAACACTAAGGGGTTGTGGTCATTGAATACCACAACAGCAGCTGCACTCTTCTGCATCAGCTCCCTTTTTGGAATAGACACCGGTAAGCATGTTGTTTAACCGGGGAAACGTTACCGACATCAATATCGTACCTGACAGTGGTACTTGAGGGCCCATCTCAGAAAAGAGTAAGATAAGACCTAATAAGCCTCTGCACATCGTGATTTGGGGAATCTGGAAGATGTGAGAGGTGAGAATCAAGTTCATCAAGGATTGCAGAGTTAGGCAGCCTACCACATTGCTGAAGATCGTCATGCAACTCCAAACCATCATCAGCATGCTCCGCCAAAATGGACATCAGAGAGATGGAGGAAAATGTGGTCGTGGGCTCAGGCTGCTACTGACTGGACATGCACCAGATGAAGTGGGGCGGATACATAACCCATCTCAATGCCCGTACTATAATCAAGGGGCTACTGTTTATTGGTCTCAAGTGTTTTCAGTTAAATGATGTCTTCCCAACTATATCCTGAAAATGTATAACTTTGTGAGATACATGTTTTTTTTCTTGGGCAGTTTTCATGGCATCTACCACTACACCAAATGAAAAGAAAGATAATAAACAGGTCACCAAACATTGCAATATGTTGAAATGACATATAAAAAGTATGAGGTTTGCCTGACAGACAGAAAGTGAGATTAAGCAGTAAAATTACCCTTTTTCCAGAACACTATTTCCCCTGTCTTATCATGAGGAAATCAAATCAGTTCTCAACCATGTGAAAGGTCTTCTTTCTCTACCGAATCATCAAATTAAAACAAATTGCAAATGTTAACGTAAAGTGGTGACATACATCATTCAGAGTTGCAAAGAATTATTTTATACAAAATAAATAGTAAACATTGACAATTACACACTGAGGGTGAGGCCCATAACCCTTAAGAACAGCAAACACAAGCAGACAGGGCTTCAAATGATCCCATTGAAATCAAGGCCTGTCCTTTTAAGAGTACACTGAATAATTATTCTTTAAAGATTTCCTTCATTAATTGCTCAATTCTCATTGATCTACTTTTGTTCATAGAAATATTCTGTACCTAGCCAGCCCCGCTCTTTCTTCAGGGTTGTTTATTTTCTGTTCCAAGTTATCTGTGCAGAACTAAAGTTCACTGACATGAACTTTTCACACTGAACCTGTCGACAGTTTGTGGATACAGATATTTTTGGTTTGTAATCAAATCATGTAAAGCTTGCATTTAGTCTTGGACCTACACAACAATTCCTGTAGAAATATAGCAATATCTTTAAAAACAAAAATCATACCAGTCGTATGTATTAAATGTTAAACATTCTTCTGACAATTTAAATCAATAGAGATCCTTTCATCAATTTCAAAATAATTTAATAATCATATCAATTATACAAATAAATAAAAAATACTACATATTTTGCATCTATTACTTATATACTACTGAATGCATTTTATATTAGTCAAATAATTGCTAATAATAACAAAAGGTCAAAGGGATACCACTTTTTTCTTTACACTAGAGAAACCTTTTCTAGTCTTCCGATCACTCAAAGTGTCATCAGTCACCCATTCATACAACATACCACTGATGGCAGGGGTAACCAGCTGCTAAGCATTCACACCCCTCACAGCCTTGGGGGGAAATTTGGGGTTGAGTGTCTTGCCCAAGGACACATCGATATGTAACCTGGGATGGAACTAACGGTCTTCTAATTGAGGGACAATCCGCTCTACATACTGAGCCACTGTCGCTCCTGCCATCATGATTGGTGATCACATTTCTGGCGGAGTATGAAGGGATTCAGTAGAGCCCAGGCTGCTGGATTAGACGTCCTCCTCCAGGTTGTGCCCCTCAGCATCAATGATAACCGTCCTATTCAGATAAAACACAACACATCTATCAATGGTGTGATACAAACTGGACTGTCTCCAGCTGCTGCCATCACATCTACGTCCGTGGTCCAATAGACCTGGTATAGTTTTGTCGTAAGACGTCTTGGAAACTGTCTCTTATTTATCCAACTTGTTTTTTTAAGCCTGAAAAATGCTGGCAAACCCAACCCTCTCTACAAGTGTACTGGGTGATAAACTAAACCTCAAACAACAAAGTGACCATCTAGAATATCACCTTGTCCTGTCCTCAATTTCCTAGTCCATTTTGGACAGTTGGTAGACCGTTGCCACGCCAATGCAGCTTCTTTAAACATTAACAACAGCGTCAATGAAATATATAAATCACAGTAATCCATGAAAGCAGAATATACACTTACTTAATGCTGTGTACTGATAAATATATTTGATCTCATACTTCTACAATTTTGTGCCCTCACAATTGACGATCAGAAGCAGAAATGCAGCTGTAGTAATTCCCCACCAAAACTACTCACTGGAGATTCATTTGTGACTTTAAATTTACAGCAGCCATTGTATACGACCACCAAGATGGAAGCTTCGTTTCAGGTTAACAGACTGCAGTCAAAACAATAAGGGTTGTCAGCGCTCCTATGCTGGAGACAGCTGATCACTCTGCAGATCAGATGCACTCTTTGGGGAACGACTGGAGTTGTTTTTTTAAGACAGTAATATGAAACTGTACCATATACTTCTCAAGTCTTAAATGTCCCACATTGTGTAATCTTAACCAACATAAATAAAGACATTATTTCTATGATCATATTTGTTTTAGATTTTTTACAGGAGAGAGAGTGACGATAAAAAAACGTAAAGAAAGGTAAACGAAGAGGATGGCACATGGTTGTTTAGCCTGGCACTTAGAAACATGAAGGATTAAAGATGGAACATAAAAACACATGAAATCAGAAGAATTGAAGCAGAGATTATATTATATTACACAGATTTATTCATTTCATTTAGTCATTGAAGCGGTTTTGACAAAAACAACTAAATAGATTATTTGAAAGTACCTCTCATGTTGTGAGGAAAGAGCCTGGAAGACGTTGAAGTCAGGGATTAAAAAGTTAAAATAAATACCCACAATTCTACAATTTATTTTAAAAGTTGTCATGGTTACGTGAAATGTTGCAACTAAGTGCTAACCCATTCGTAATTACACCATTTCAAGGGTCTAAGGCCTTAGGGGGAAATTGGAATTGGGCCAAAACACCATCAGAAGTCTCTCCAGCTGTTAAAGCCGACTCACAGCTGATCCAGCTGTGATCAGCGACCGCAGTCATCAGAAACAGACGTCTTTTCAAAGGAAATTATGTCTCATTTCGCTTAAAACATATTTCCTTGTTTCCTCTCTCCTGGCACGGTTTCCTTGCGTCTCTCCATGCAGCCTTGGTGGGAGGGACGAGGGCGCAAGTGAGGGAAACGATGATGCAATCAAGAGACTTGGGATGTACCAAAGGAGAAAAGCATGTGCATGAAAATCTAACTTATCTGGATCTTACTTTCACATTATACTGAAGTTAATTAAAGTCCTACGCAACTCTGACTCAGCAGGAAAATAACTGATGGCAAAAACACAACCACCCATTAGAAATAAATTATTACCTTTAACTTTTTGTACTGGGTCAAGGAAGGAGTAAAAGCTTTCAAAACATCTTACCTGCAGCATATACAAATACCCTCTAACCAATGTTCATATACACTATATTGTGGCTTTGACATTGCACAAGTCTTAGCAGCATGACGTTAATTTTCTATGTCCATTAATCCACAAAAAACAAATCAATCCGACACAAATAAGTCAGGACACAAGTTTTTTTTTTTATACAAATGGCAGTGTATTATTTCATAATTACAAATGTCAGATATGGTACAACAACCAGTGATACAACTTGTACAAGAATTAACAATGACTGCAGTGGTTGAACGACATGACTGTACAGATACAAAAAAAAAAGAAAAGAGGAAAAAAAAATAATCAAGAAGTCCCACGCCCCGTTTGAATACCCATCATGCATTCGTCATTCCTCCCTTCCTTGAAACTATCACTTATCTGACATATCTGGACAGGAGAGGGGGAAACCCTGGAGAACCCCCAGGCATTTAAATCGGTGGTTTTCCCAAAACTAGACTCAAGTGACATCAAGGAACTGAGGATCTCTCACTTCTAAACGTTGCTGGTGAGCTCCATCCCAGATTCAGGGGGAGATTCGCCATCATCGCCTTGGAGGAAGGCAGGAGAGAAGGAGCGCATGTTGTGCATTCAAACGGGGGCTAAACTCAGCTGGTCACCTTGCCATTTATAAAGTTGTCCTCAGATACCAGTGAGATATGTTGGCACTAGAAGGTCATCATTTACATATACAAGGAACCTGAAGTATTACAAACCAATACATGCTTGAGTAATAAAACATATGTATTTTTCTAAAACAGGCATTACAATGCACTTAGTGCGGACATTCAAAACTGTTGAGCTGTTTAAAGTTCCTTTATGTGAAGGAATTTCTCTCAGAATGGACGGAATGATAGAAAAGAGGCTGAAAAAAAGGCGGGATGTCAGAACTTAACTTGGTTATTGGCACATACAATAAAGGCTGTCAGTCTTTCTTCAGTAAATTTTTCAGACAGCAAGACAAGTTGGATTTACTCGATGTTGCTTTTGGTATCATTGGCAAAAAAAAGACACTTCCTATAGTCATTGTCAAAACACACCATAGTGCAATAAAACTAAACACTTTACTGCTATATGGATGGTATAGGAGCAAAGTTCAAACAATGACAGAGGCATGGGTGGCGAACACAGTTTAGTTTCCCTGTGAGAGTGAGTGAATGTGTGTTAGTTACATGTTAGAAATACATCATTTACAAGGTTTTTGAGGCTAAAGAGCTAAAAGGCTAAAATCTACATAGGCAAGAGAAATCAGCTTCAAAATGTGCCTGAGAGCAACAAAAAAAATAATAACAAAGACACTCAGAAACTCATGTGATGACGAGCCAGCAACAGATGCACGCATACTATTCCTGATTTTTGACAATGGAATGTGCAACAGGGGACAAAGGTTTTAGAACAACTCTCCAAATTAGATGTCAGGATGGGGAATTATATGTGTACCATTTCAAATGTAAAGTCTTGAATGGTTTAAAATTCAAATGAGTGACATTCAAGTCCCTACATGATTTTATAACTATTGTATTGTTGTACTTCAATGCATAAGGTTGAACAGAAGCTGCATTTGCATACAATGACACACACACACACACACACACACACACACACACACACACACACACACACACACACACACACACACACACACACACACACACACACACACACACACACACACACACACACACACACACACACACACACACACACACACGTCCAGATTGGGTATTCACAGCATTAAAACAGGTGATGGGGAGTAAACAGCAACTGCCTTAAAAGCACATTTCAAAAGCAAAACGACAATGAGAAAAAACAATTAGAACTTGCTGAAAAATGTGCAGAAAATGAATTTGTTCACGACTTGTTGATTTGGAAGTAAACACTTTGTCTAAGATGAAACAAAAGTGCACAGCAACTGTGGCTCTGCAAGTGGACAAATGTTCCTGTACACAGATCCGATTTCTTACAATGCCACCACCACCACCATCATCATCATCATCATCATCAACTCCACTTGGCTTTCTGGTACACTGAAACTATGGGTGGCAAATTACTAGGATGTTTTAAGGTAAAGGATTGAAGCAGGTTTATAACAATAACCGGACATGTGAGGAAAAACAAAACAAAGAAAAGCCAGGTAGTCCAACAAAAGAAGCCGTAAAAACAAAAAGGATGAGGAATAAAGACAACAAAAAGACATGTTTTGCCTGAGTGAATAATGTAACAGACTTTAACTAAACAGATGTTCTCCCGAAGGAAACACAGCCGGACATCGGAAATTATAGATTTGAGCCATTTAGTAGCTCATTAGAGATTTTTGAAAAACAGGAATGATAATTATCAGACCTTCTTTTACAGAAAAAAAAAGTCTTCGTAATATTAACTTCAGATATACTAGTTGTTGCACTTGCTGCCTACAGGATTGTCAGAAATAAATCAATGCCATCTCTGCTAAAATAAAGTTGGTAGAGGCACCTAGAAGACATTTTACTACACATGTCCAGTACAACCTAACTGACTGGGCTGAGGGGAGGACTTATCACTTTAAAACCAGTTTTAATCAAAAGGGTCAGGTCGAACATGGCATCAATACATCAATGCTGGACTGGATTTATTCCCCCCCTCAAGTCACTCAGATCTACCTGAGCCCTGAGGGGTTCAGAGGACAAGGGTTAGTTTGGGAACTGGGTGAGTCTGATGTGCTAACAACACGTCATGTTGACCAAATCAATGACAAACATACAGCAAATGTAAAAACAAAAAAGCCTTATGCTACATTGAGAAAAAATAAAACTAAACAAAAAACTACTGGTACTGTGCTTCTTAAAAAAAGAAAAGAAAACTCCCCTATACACATTATCCATACTCACTCCAAAAGAAAAAAAAAAAAAAAAAGGAAATCAAAACGTAATGTATGCATTCAAGTGGTACTTTTATGGCTTTTTGTACAATACAACCTTTAGTGAAAATATACATCTAGACATAAATTCAAGTACAAATGTACAAAATCTTTAAACTCATACTTTTTTCTTTAATTATAATACACTTTTAATACAGCTCATAAATACAGGTCAACATTCACTGAGTTCCTAAGATTTGAGCTCGGTTTGGAGTTTGTGGTGAAGTTCAGCGGCGAAGGGTGGGAGGAGGAGGAGGAGGAGGAGGGAGGAGGAGGAGGAGGAGGGGGGGGGGGCAGGTGGAGGGAGTGGTTTAAAGTCGCGAGGGCTCCTCGATCTCGTCGTCACTGTAACCGCTCTTAAAACAGACCTGGGAAGGACCAGAAGTGAAGACATACCACCAACATTAGCAACTTTCATCACTTCCTCATCTCACATGTGCAGGATGAGGTCACATTCTCCTGAAACGCCGACCTTGACTTCATCACATCACAAGAAGTATTTCCAGCACACACACCTGCGCGCGCACATACACACCTATGGTCAGGTTAGAAGATAAAATAACAAATGCAACTAAAGCAAGGGTGTAGGTCATTATATTGTGCTTCCTATATATAAAAAAAACTAAACATGATATGTAAATCAGTTTTTTTTAATGATCCCTACTTAAAATGATAGGCTGTTTCCTTGATAGAGATCTGAAAATGTTTATTTGCATCTTTACGAACTAATCTTTAATTGTTAATATTTAAATACAGCCCCAACAACAAGATAAAGATGACTGTATGTACCCTGAGAGGCAAAGCACAGGGTGAAAAATACACACGAGGCACTCACTGCTGCCTTACAGCTTATTGCTGGGAGAACATGTTGATCATTTAAGATGACTCAGATGAAATGAGCATATTGACAGTTCCAGAGTAAGAGTTAAGGTAATATTAAGTCTTCCCGCAACCAAAAACCAGTTTCTCTCAGGACAAGACTCCTCATGTTTGAGACAACGTGGCACAGCAACACATACAGAAGAGAATATGCAGAGAAAGAAAAGCAAAGAGAGAGGCCTTATTCCAACTTAAACTAAGGATGACAGAACTGGAAACAACAAAATGATTCAAGGTTCAGGGAGGTAATGTTTTCAAATGTTGAGTTTGGGCAAGGCCTGGAAGGAAGGAAGGAAGGAAGGAAGGAAGGAAGGAAGGAAGGAAGGAAGGAAGGAAGGAAGGAAGGAAGGAAGAGAAGAAGTACCTTAGCCCCCACCCCCTCGGACAGTTGCCGGAGCACTAGCACTTGCCTCTCTTCTGAACAGGCGGTAGAAGAAGCCTCTCTTTGGTGGAGGATTGGGCCGATTCACGTCCAGGTCTGAGCACAGCGTCCCGTCAGTCTCGTAGACGTTGATTTCTTTGAAGCACTCCATCTCGATCATCTGCAAAAGGACGAGAGGTTGAGTTATCCGTCCTGATGACTTTCACTTCCTAGGGAGTTCGGCTCTACAAAAGGCCTGTGCGTCAGCGTAAGGGAGGGGGCCGTTTATTTATAACACAACCCTCTCTACAGGTAGCTGTTCAAGTGTCTATCTGGATTGAGCATTTAGGATGTAAATGGACACCTCCACACCGCGGCTCATACATATTGAAAAACTTGACTCATTCACAAGCAATGGCTAATTGACATTAAAAAGCTTTTACACAGATTTATCCTTGTACGTCACTCTTAAAGGTCCCACATTGTGAAAAGTGAGTTTTTTGTGCGTCGTTTTTAAATATAAGGCAGGTGTAATTGCTATATAAATACTGTGAAAGAATTAAAACCCTCCATCCATGGAGAAATACACAGTCTGTATTCAGAAGCTGAGCCTTAAAACGAGCCGTGTGATGTCACAACTATACAAAGTATAAACAAATTCACAGTTTTAAACGTAAACATTATAAATGTGTCCCAGATTATTTCCAGTTGCGGTGTATGTGAATAATATCAGCTGAAGACGTAAATATGGACCCAAGCTGTTGCTTAGCAACACAATTCTGTTGAAACACGCTAAACCAGAGCTTTTGAGCCAGAGGGTGAATACAGGTATATTCAGACTGACAGTGTGAGAAACAATAAAGAGTTTTTTGAACATTGAAGCATGTTAATATGTTCTGGTCGAAACCCAAAATACAAGTATAGACGTGGAAATGAAAATGTCCTTTAAAGAAAGTTAATCTTCTTTAATACAGGTGTTTCTCTGTCACCAGTGCTGTACTGCGTATTATGTGTCGGTTGTGCTACTGAACGATGACATCATCAGCCAGCAGTACCTCGTTCTGCCACGGGATGGAGACACTGCCTGTGACAAACTTGTGGTAGAAGTCGTCATCAGTGGGGTCAAGGTTCACCCCTTTGACAGTGGAGAACTGCTCAATGTCCAGGACGTCTTTACAGTAAACGGCCCGAGGCTGAGAGAGAGAGAGAGAGAGAGAGAGAGAGAGAGAGAGAGAGAGAGAGAGAGAGAGACAGTGTGAAAAGGTGCATTTATTTTGGATGAAAGGAGGACGTGGATACTAATCCTGAAATAATTCAGATGGTTATTTTAATAACGTCTCTTTGCTGCTCTGTTGTCCTTAGCGAGGCCCTACTGACCTGAATCACCCAAAATAGAAACGCAGATAGCACTATCTATTTTCAACTATTGATTTGACCCCTAAAGCCAGTCCCTCTCCCTCACTCAGGCTATTTATGACACGGAAAATGTATTGATTCTCTCCATGAACAGCTCTGTTATTGTAGGCAAAAATCTATGAGTGCAGCACACAGAACAAGCAAACAGTGTTTTTGGTTGAGTTACCACAGCCATCTACTGTTCACAAGCTCCACTGGAGGGATTCGTTTACAGGGAAACTCTGCTTTTATCACTATGATAACTAGCCTATACTGTAAGTGTTTGTTTATTTGTTACAATGGTATTTCCTGTATGCTGATACGCTGCTTGCTGAGGTTTTAGACTACAAGCTGTGACTCAAGCCTGTATGCACACTGTTTGAGTGCGTGTGTGTGTGTGTGTGTGTGTGTGTGTGTGTGTGTGTGTTCTTACATCAGGGCTGAAGGGAGGGTCCAGCATGTTGGCCTCCAGCCGTTTGAAGTTGATGTTTCTGAAGATGGGGTGCTGCTTCACCTCTATGGCCCCTCGACCCTGACAGCCCAGTCGCTCCTTGGGGTCCTTAGACAGGAGCTGACACGCAGCAGGAGGAAGAGGAACGAGAGGTTTAAACAGTACAACTCTCTGAAGATGTGCGTAATGTTAGCCCAAATAGAGTGGAAGATAAATGATGGCTTTATGTACTTTCAAATATGAACCAAACCTCTATTTAAGCCGGATTCCTCAATCATAACCTAACCTCTAGTTTGATGTATACAAAACACACACATGGTTGTAGTTTGCATGTAATCCTCGTGCCTCTATGTATCTGACCCAATGTAATCTGAAAAAGACCCATACAAATCCATGCACTCAGGGGTTAATGCAGCACCATCATGGATAGAATTAGAGAGCGCCTCTGGGTAATATTACCACCGCACCACCTACAGTGCAGCGGGCTCATGAAGTGGATGAGTGCTGTTTAGTGGTTTGGCTACCAGTGGACACTCTCACTGGCCCCTGTTGTCACCCAGAAGCGGGTGTCTTTCACAATCAACGGGCCAATGGCTTCTCACTTTTTCACCACGCTTCTTTCTCTCTCCAGTTCCCGATTGGTTCTCTTGTTTGTGCGTAACTCTTTCCCGGTTTACACCAGAGTTCAAAGCAGACTCTCACTTTCTGCTCTCAACAACGTGGATCACTGGTCTATTTTCAGCTGTGGTAATAACCCCCCCCCAGCATACTCTCCTCTTCCTTATTATCTTTCTCCCATTTCTTGCTGAAACCTATCAACCCCCCTCCACACCCCTCCTCTCCCTGGGTAGATTATGATATTGCTGAACCTCGGGTCATAATGTTCCACCGCGTCACACAAATCCTCGTCCTATCCCTTCCCCTCCTGCTCAGAGGCAAAGTAGCACATTGGCTCTCTCTGGCAGAAATGGTTCGATTGTGGAAGGCAGACGGGAAAGCTGCAAGTTAAATAAAATAAACAACTGATATCTCCCTAAAGTTCCACTAATCCATATTTTTACAGGGTGAATTATTAATTCTGCAGAGCAATTTAGCGCCTTTCAACTCATTGTGTTACGACTCACAAATTTACAATTTGGATTTAGTCTCACTGATCTCATCTGCACTGTTTTCAACCCTGATAAACACATATTGTTTGGTATCCAGCACCAATCAGCTGGATACCAAATAAATATATTTGATGTGTAAATATGAAACAGTTTTTTTCTATCTTTCGAAAGGTGATGATTTGTCAGTCTTGTTTACAGCCTGTTCTAGTGCATCAGAGTGTCAGAAAACTATATATAGGTTTAAACTGAATTTGTTCAGAAATAAGGTTTCCCAAAACAGGAAAAGACATCATGGTCTTTGCAATGAAATACTGCCAGTCAAACTAAAACTTCTTATGTCTCACTGTGCAACTTCTGCTTTTCATGCGTCACCGTGTCTACTGAGTGAGTGGCAGAAAATAAAAGGTGCTCACCTATTGAGGCCACGCCTACTTATTATATTAATAAAGGCAGTTATTGCAGTAATATAAACCTGTTCATGTAATTTATCAAGACAAGAAATTGAAGTTTCGTTCTTTTACAGATCTGAAATCCATCACCATGTTCCTCTCTCGTCTCAGCTACATCCATCCGTGTCCTCATTCGCCACAAGTCTCAATGAAATGTGTTAATGTGCTCTCCTCCCTTTGTCCTCTTTCCTCCTCCTCCACCCTTTTCCTCATCCCATGTCCCCTCCATCTCCTCTCTCTCTCACCTGTCTGCAGATGTCCTTCGCCTCCTCTGCGAACTTATCGGAGTACTCCTCCTGGTCCTCGCGCACTCGTCTGTCCACCTCCTCCCGCTTGACACGCTCCTTGCGCTTGCGGAAGGGCGACTGGCCCTGAATCATCTCAAAGACCAGGCAGCCCAGCCCCCACCAGTCCGGGCTGAAGTTGTAGCTCTCGTTCTGGATCACCTCGGGAGCTGAGGGAGGGGAGAGGGGATGAGGAGTGAGAGAAGAGAGGTCAGTTTAAGTGGCAAACAGGAAACCTGACCGAGGGGTTTACAATCTGAATCAAGTGGAACAGAGAAGTTGATTGCAGTGGTTTTGGTAAAGAAGGATGAAGGCTTGAGGAGGTAGAAGAGGGTTTCAGAGTTAACCAAACTCTTACCCATGTATCCAACGGTGCCCACTCTCCCTCGTATCGTCTCTCCTTCAGGGATTTGAACAGCAAGGCCCAAGTCTGAAATTCGGATGTGTCCTGAAAACGAACCAGAGATTAATAAATGAACTAAGATCATGTTAAATGTACATACTTTAATAAAATGAACTCTGCAGTGCAAAACATTTATTTTTCTAGATATCAAGAGCACAAAGATTATAGCCACAGAGTTCTGAATACTCATGTTACACTAAAATTATCTTTTATGATAAAAGAGAGAAAGAAAGAGAATACAAAAAAGTACGAGCGTAAGAGATAGATGAAGGAGATTCCTCTATTTCAAGAAAAGACCATGTTACAGAGAATAGACGATATGGGAGTATGACTCAGAGGAGGAGGAGAGAGTGTGAACTGAAGAACTTCAAGAGATGACTTTCCAGCCTGTGAGAGACATTCTGCTGCTGTACGTGCACATTATATTGTGGACTAGTAATAAACTGCTCACGTGTGTCTTGTAGCTTGTGAGGTGTTGGGTTACATAAAAAGAGGAACAAAAAAAAATGGAACGTACCACGATCATCCAGAAGGATGTTTTCAGGTTTCAAATCCCTGCAGGAAAAAAAAAACATGTTAAGGACACATTCAGTTGATTTAATGCTTGTATAAAAATAGTAATTATATTTGAAGATTTGACAATAAAAATCCTGGATAAATATTTGTAGCCTTTATTAACTTGTCGCGTTGTTGACATTTCATTGTCTTTTATTGCCTGTTATATTTCATGTGGATTAATAGATGGCTTATCTGCACACATATTGTTATTTGCCTTATTTGTTATCATGCGTTGTGTTGTAATGAGCTATGTTCATGTTTTCAAAAGTGGTACAACAGATGAATTTTAGGCTCCTTAAGTCAGTTTATTTTTATAAATCTCATCTCAGAATTTATTTACTAGTTATTCCCTATTCCGAGTCTTCTTTCAATTCACTCTCCACAAATATATTTTACTTTATTTTAACCCTTTTTTTTTTGCCAAATCATTGTCTTACCTAACTTTTTCACAAGTGTAATAAAAAAATATCAAATTTCTTATAACAACGAAACTATTTGAAAACTGTGAGGGTCTACTAACCATTGCCAAGCTCAACCACAATGCCAACTGTGACGTCTACTGTAACGCATGCCAAGATCAAGGAACACTGTGTTTATATGACTACATGGGACGTGTCTATGCGAGTGCACGCGTCCACCAAGAACACCAGTGTTTACATTAGCATTACTCCGAGGTTCCGATGAGTGTGACAGGTGCATGACACCTCAGAGAAATCAGCACTGAATGAATTCAGTGACACTTCATCATCCAGGACTTTCCATGTACACTAGTTCAAATCAAACATGACTGCAAAGACTCTTATGGAGCATATCTCTTCATAACACCAGAGCTGGGGAAATGTACAGGATTAACAGCAGCATAGAGTGTAGTGCAAACAAAAAAACTAAACAAGTAAAGCTATGGTTAATAAAAAAAAAAAGCAGCAGAGGCTGAGATATCCTAATGGTCATGATTCAAAATCTCCCATGATGCAACTGGGTAGCGACTTTGCACCCTCACTGCCTGGTAAAAACCCACTTATTTCAAACTCCACATTCCCATTTTGTAAAGCAGACTTTCTGTCAAAAAGTCTCAAGCCTCGTTCAAGATAACCCTGATGACATCACTGTGACATCTTCTGGGTTATTCTCTCAAACTCTAGAAAGCTCCTCTCAGAGATAAAAGACATCATGCATCCGTTTCTAATGGTTGAGAGGTGCTTCTCATGACAAGTAAACTGAACTTCCTTTGTAAAGTCGCTGGAGTGTTCCTTTAAAAGGCCAGGACATTTATCCAGTTGTAGAGGAATTATCTAGTAAAACCACAAGTTTACATAATGTTGTTCTGGGACTGTAAACCTCAAAAGGTCCTCAGAGACAGAGATCCTCAAAATACCCCTGAAAAGATGTCCTTAATCCACTACGCTCTAAGAAAGATGGCCCGCCTACAATACGTTATAATCTTCTAAAACAGAAGTAAAAACAAAAATGTATTGCTTTAATCTTCTTAAAGTAGTTACCCATCTACACCTGCCCCAAAACAGTTTCTGCCCCCCCATGTGGTCTAACCTGTAGACTATCCTCTCACGGTGCAGGTCCTCAAGGCCACAGCAGATCTCAGCAGCATAGAAGATGGCCCTCTGCTCGTCGAAGCCTGAGTTGCCCATGTTGTAGATGTGAAACTTTAAGTCACCGCCGTTCATTATGGTCAACACCAGGCACAGCGCATCCTTGGTCTCATAGGCATATGCTAGACTAACCTGGAGAGGGAGGCAAATTTGGGGGGAAGTGGTAACGAGGGAGGTGAAGAGCCAGTCAAGGAGTCGGTGCAGAAGAGAGAAAGGGGGGAGGAGGAGGAGGAAGAGGGGAGAGCAATGGTAAGAGACAGGGTGGCTAGAGGAACATGTTTGTTACATTTGGTTTATTCAATGCCCCAAATAATCATCCATGTCAGGAATGTACACAAAGAGAAACAAAGACAGCTTTATCACAGATACGGAAAAAAACAGAAGCTTCCTCTCCACTTCTTACTCCATCGCCTCGTGTGCTTTCCCTCTAATCCCACCATCCATCTCTCTTCTCTCTCTTCATTCCCACCAGCCTCCCCTACTCTCCCATCCTCCTTCCTCTCCCCCCTGTGGGTCAGTGACACACAGGGTACAGTGTGTGTGTGTGTGTGTGCTGAGGACAAGCAGGATGTTGCTGCCATCGGGAGGAATCCCATCTGCTCTGGACTACGTAGTTAAAGACGGACCGAAATAGGGGACGGGTAAAACTCTCATGGGCCAAATGGACCACACACACACCACACACACACACACACACACACACACACACACACACACACACACACACACACACACACACACACACACACACACACACACACACACACACACACACACACACACACACACACACACACACTACCTAAACGAACACACACACATCTACATGTCAGAGCAAAAAATATGTCTCTCACAGTGGGCTTGGTGTCAGTATTGTCTTTAAAACGTATTAAACACAAAAATAATTCTGAATCCACAAAGCTTCCCAATAATGAAAGAAGCTTAAAGTATTTCAATTGTGCAATCAAAATGTTCACCAGTGCATGACTTCTATGCTAATTTATGCAATAAAATCACAGAAGTGAAGAGAACCTGACAATCGGCTAACTGGAATGACTTTAGATGGTAACTTCACTAAACATTCCTCTGTAGTTTAATCTGCTCAGGTAAAGGACAGGACAGGCAGTGAAAGTCTTTACTTGTTCTTTGATCAGATATTTAAATTAGGGAGGCCCTGATGCGACTTTTTCAGTCCCCATAGCGATGCCCGGGCTGTGAGTATCGGCAGATACCGAGTACCGACTTGATAACAGTGTTAAATTAATAAGCTGCATGCCTCACTGTGTGGAAAAATCAAATATCAAGATATTTTATACCTCAATATTAGGACGATATTGTAGGGTTTGATTATTGGTGCTTTCAGAAAATATGAAATTTCTGATAAGTAATTGTCAGTAATGTGGATATATATAGTAAGTGACTAAAGGCAAATGATAGTGCAGCTAGAACAGTCTGTACATTACATGACTTTACTGTAGTGCAGCCTTTAAAACCAGGAAAAGAAGACACTCATTAAGATATATATAATCTACGCCGACATCTAGTCTCGTATCACAATATAATATCAATATAATATCAATATATATCGTCCAGCCCTATGGCATACCTTTAATAAAATGATACTCTAGGAAGTGTGTTTTAAGACAACATTAAATTAGAAGACTGACATATTATCTTGGGGAAAAAAACGTTGTTTGATACCGGTGCCAATGAGATAGAATTTTAAATCGTTAAATTACAGTCAACCAATTCAGCATCAGAGCGAGTAAGCTTTCCCTCAGTCTCACCTGCTGCAGACTGAAGAACAGGGCCATCCTGCTCTCTGCCTCACATACAGAAATATACGCACACCCACACACTGAATATGTGGATGGGTTATTGGTTAAAACATACAGTAAGCTAGCGGTACGTATTGACTAATAGTATGATGCACTGATAAAAAAAAAGTAAAGAGGAATAGCGCCAGAGAGAAAGAGAGAGAGAGAGAAATGAGGGGTTTGAGAGAGCACTTGACTCTTCCTCCTTGCTACTGCTGTTTGGTCAGTGTTGCTAGGCAACAGACCTGCTCTCATAGGTAGAGAGGCACATGAAGAGTCATCAGTTCTGCCTGCAGCACAGAGAATGAACACTAACACACACATACACACAAACACACACACTCACACACACAGAATCATGTGCCAATCCCAGGTGACAAGAGCTGCAAGTCTGAGGTTCTGTAACAAGCCCACTCCAGCCTCTGTGTGCGTGTGTATGTGTGTGTGTGTTTGTGTATGTGTGTGTGTGTATGCGGCACACATATGCATGCCAATACACATGCTTTTTCTGCCATGACTCACTCAAAACAAGGACGAGCAACACGGCTCACGCTGCAACAGAAACAGACTAATCCAAAAAACGTAGTACAATTCCACAAAACAGTTCGCTTCAAATGGAGACCATGGAGAGGCTTTGTGGCTCTGCTTCCTTACAGTGCAGCTTACTGTTCTACAGATCAATATCTCTGCTCTGTACAATTAAATAGTAGAACACCATGTTGGACAGTATGTACAAATATACATTGCACACAGCAGAAATGAACATGCGTATCCCTCCAGCCATTCCTCGCAATGTTCCAAGAATGTTAAAAGAGGACTCGCTGTAATTTTCTTGTCTTTGGAACAATCATTTTTTTTAAGAGAAACACAAAACTGAGCCAAAGCTAAGTTTTCTTTTCCTGCCGGAGCACCTGAGAAGTTTTTGTGCGTACAGTTGGACGGAATGGAAAGAGAAGCACACATTACTAATTTTCCAGCTGCGCTTGACTCCTGATGTCAAGCAGGATAGAAAATTCAGACATTTACATTTTTATAAACAGGGAGTGTTGATAGCAGAGTAAAAAAAAGAAAAAAACAGACAGCAGGAATACATCTACTGCAGCACATGCACACAGTGAGAGGTAGAGAAGAGTGAAGATGATGCATATTTTGAAATTTGACAAATGTCTACTCATCCTACTCATATTTTATCAGTTAATAAAGTCAATCTTCCTTATTTGAATTGTATTTCAGGCACTGCCACCTTAGAAATGAAATGAACATAACTTAAACATTGAAGGTTATTCTTGTCACATGACATTACTGCCCTCTCCTTTTAAGGTCTTGAACTTTGCCTATAATATATCCTCTTACATGTTGACGGACTGTTAATTGTACATTTCTGCCCTTCAGTACTTTGGTACAGAACGGAAGAAATGAAAAGCTGTCTGAAGGCGCTCAGGCTCGGTATAACTGGGCGATCCAAAAAAACAAGGCTTACTCATGACTATGGCTCAATTTATAAAAATCCTCCACAGGAAAATCAGCCAAGAGCTACGCCACCATTGAGAGCGTGAGGCGTGCTGGTACAGTGGTAATGATCTATTTATTAATTTATGGCTGGTACACGAGCAGGACACTGTCATGTTCTCATCTACATGCTGTTGTTCGGTTATGTAACTCAGATGGTGACGTACAGTTCCACAAAATTCACAGCAGTTGGAGAAAACACAATGAACTCATGGAGCGAGTTAGTGTCTTTTTAAGATATTAAAGTCCTCTTTACTTTTTCAGCATTTTTGTAACGAAAGCACCATACAGGAATTTACAAATTAACTTATGTACAAGTTGTTTAGTTTAGTTGGACGACCAGGAAGAGCAGTTTTAATATTATTTCCCAACGGTGGGACTTCATATTGCTCTACAGATTGGTGCTTCTCAGAATTATCTTTGTAATCGGACAGTTCCTTGAATGCAACGCTCTGGTTACTGAACATTTCAGTTGATTATAGATGTGTTTTGTTAAAACCATGTCCATTAATTGATTTGGCCCAAAATGAGCTCAAGTTACGAGGACCTCTAGACACATATAGGAAACTAGATGGACTCGGACTCAGTTTTGAGGGTCACTAGTAATAGGATTGAGGAAGTCGTTACTCTAATCATGTACCTTGGTTTAGTTTTCAGCCGAGTGTGTTTTAGCCTGAATACAATGATGATGTCACCCTACACACAAAGTTAAAATCGGAACGTTAAAAGATGCGTGAAGTAGAAAGTAAAGGTTTAGAGGCTTGTGTGTTGTTTTTCCTCACAATCCTTGACATGCACCTCTTAAAACACCACAGCATGAAGAGCATATAAAAAACTTCATATGGCAGTAAAACAGATATCAAAATGTAAAATACATTCACAGATAATTAAAAGGCTTACAGGATGCTCCAAATGAAATCAAATGTGGCTTGTTTGCTCAGGCAAAATCGCAGGTTGGTAACCAAAATGAATTTGCATTTGGTTTTGATTGCTGCTGTTCATACAAGCTGGTTAGCTGAACTTGTTGACCTTTGCTCGCATCATTGCTAACTGTATGCAGTCAGCTGCGACTGGTCAATAATATCATGTCAGTTCCATGTTTCTTTCCACTGCGACCCACAAGCGCGTCCACCTGGCGTGGACGTCATTAAACAAACAGAACTTGAGTCATAGCAACTGTCTTAAACAGCTGATCGACAGCCTTTGCAAACATACCATTCAATTTCATTTGCAGGATCCTGGAGCCACAACAAACAATGCTCACACACATCACGCACGCACGAACGCACACTCAAAACAGACAGACAAAACAGGAACAATTCTGTTGAAAGGTTGAATAAGAAAAAGGTAGTACTTACTACAAAACTACTGTTAACTTTTTCTAAAATGCGTTTTTCGTTTAGTGCCATTGCTTCACCTTTTCTTTTCTTCACTCGTTTCTTTTCCAGCTTTTTACAGGCGTACATCTTACCGGTGGCACGTACTTGGCAGGCACAAACCTGGAAAACAAGCAGCAGGGAAACATAATCAAACACATGCATATAAAAAAAAAAAAAACATGCGCACACACACACACACACACACACACACACACACACACACACACACACTTTAAAAGTATAACTAATGGAAGTGAATATGTCACACCACAGATTTCCCCTCTCAACATTTAAGGAGTGGAGACATAAACAGCAAGGCTTTAACTATCTGTTAAAGGTTACGTGTAGCAACTTAAATCATTAACATCTCATTCCCAAACTTGCTGTGTAAGGGAACGTAAAGTTGGCTCAGTATCCGTCGCAAAAATATAGTAACTTATTCCAACTTCACTTTTTATTACAGTGACACTCACCTCGCCAAATCCACCTTTTCCTAGTACTCTGTAATGTCTGAAGGTATTTTTGGTTACTGGTTGCCTGCAGGGACGAGAAGAGAGAAAAGAGAGAAATGATTATGAGTGTCAAAAAGAGACATATAATATACAATAAGTGATCAGACCATGCGTAATGCTCCAATATATTATTAATCCCCCCTGATGACTGCTGTTCCCAGCCTGCTACAGACAGCCAGCCATTATGCAAAGCATCATCAATTATTTACCCCTCACACCAAAACACTGACTGGCTGCACCACCTTTGTGTTTTAGAGCAATTCTCTCTCTCTATATTTGTTGTGAGCATTTCTTCTGCCATTAATTAACATAAGGTTATCATCATTCAATTATATTAATTCATATCTACGATATTATCTGTAGTTTATTTCCTTAGAGATTATGATCCCTTCCAAAAAGAAAAATTTAAATATGTGCTGGAAGTTTAAAGGAGACATTGTGCTGCCCTTAGCAAACAAAGAAGTGGAGAAAATGATGCAACCCTCAATGGAGAATACTGAATGTGTGTAAGAAGATCACAGGTTTCATTTTTTGGGGGGAAAAGGAATGTTTTGCTTGTCTGCTTCACCAAGCCTGTAATCTGCAGTGACTACCCACCTCTCCAACCATTTCCACTGCAGGAAGCGAGAGAAGTACATTGACTCGTGGTAGGAGGAGAATGGAGCTCCACTCAGATAATCACGAACTATTCTGTAGGGGAGGGGGAGGGAGAGAGAGGGTTGGGGATCATTTAATAACAGAGTAATAAAGATGTACATGTCACCAGAAGGAAAAAAAACAGACAAACATGTAAAAAAAAAAAAATTGCTAAATCTTCCAGGAAGAAGAACAAACATCTGGCCTGCGTTCCCTAGAGAACGCCTTCTAAACCTTTACAATGACTATAAACACACAAATCCTCTTTATCGGACTACAAACTGAATCGTGTGTGTGTGTGTGTGTGTGTGTGTGTGTGTGTGTGTGTGTGTGTGTGTGTGTGTGTGTGTGTGTGTGTGTGTGTGTGTGTGTGTGTGTGTGTGTGTGTGTGTGTGTGTGTGTGTGTGTGTGTGTGTGTGTGTGTGTGTGTGGCATCTCCGGGTGTGTAACGGTTCCAAACATTTCTCAGTGGAAAGAGTGAAAAAACTCGGTACAGCCACCGTGAAAAATTAAAAATGCCTTTGAACAGAGACATTCCACTTGGCTCTACCAGGAAACAGGGGATTTTTGGGGGAAACGGTTTCCACTGAGCAGGAGGCTGAGCGGAACATCTAATCTCACTTTTCCTCACATGTGAATGTGGGAGTGAGTCCGTCTGAATCTATGCGATTATGTCATGTATTCAGACGTAATGACCCCACAAAAAACACCTAATTGTGTAAAAGTCCTGTCATAGGTCGAAGGATTGACGTAACTGACACAAAATTAAAAAGGTCTTTGAGGAAAGAAGGGGTCGTGAAAGGTCACAGCGTCCTCGTCCCCGGACCATACGTCAACCGTCAGTCCACTGAGAGTTGTAAGAACATGACTCTTTGACATGACCTCGCCATTCTGTCATGTCAGTGTCCTTTTTCACTGCTTTTTATACAGATGTTGTTTGACTTAAACACCTCTTTGACAATGCAGTACCAAACAGACTAGAACTAAAACTTTGCTTTATTTTAACCATGACTGGGGTCATTTGATGTTTGATATCAATAAAGTTTCTGTTATTTAAATTATCGTGCTCCGATAAGATTTACATCAAGACTAACCACAACGCTTTCACCCTAGGGCCAATTTTGGCACATTTCATTCCAAAAGCACAGACTAAAGCACAATTATTGTACGAGTGAACCGTGATCATGCCATGGATTGGCGATATGACACAATATCAAGATATGTTTGACCATAAACCTTGATAACATGTCATCATTGTAGGGTTAATCATTGGCGCCATCACAAAATATTTACATATTTCCTTTTTCTTTTTAATAGTCATCAGTAATGTGGCTAAAATGACTATGTGGTTGAGGCAAATAATAGTGCTAGAACAGTCTGAAAATGTAATTTCCTTTAAAACAAGGAAATTACAACACTTTTGACACATTACAATATCACATTACAGATATACTGTAATGTGATATTGTACAGCATAACTGTCCAAAGTACAGCATAACTGTCCAAATGCAAAACTACAAATATTTCAACATGGTTAAACTGTCATCATTGTGTTTCAAAACATAGAACCAATATATGCATCCTCCATAAAAATTAAGACACATTTAAGTTGCTATGAAAAAAGGATGACAATAAAAGTTGTTTAATCTCATTTATATAAATACACAAACATTTAAGAAACCATTTACCAGCTTGTAAAAACTTTTAATTTTAGTTACACAGTTTTGTTTTGGTCTGGTCTATCTTAAGGCCTTAGCACATATTCACATTTATGAGTGATAAACAATTAAGTTCACCAATATAGCAATATTAGCCACCTGACAAATATTACATTAGGACTAGGAAAACAAGTCTCCAATACAAGTTCATGCAGAGCTTCGTACAGCATATCCAGCATAAGACAAACATATATCATCCAGATCATTACCATCATCATCATCATGACTTGAGCTTAAAAAAGTCAGACTTAAGAAGTATCTGCTTTACGTAGCAGCAGAGAGACTCAGCCTTAGGCCAGAGGAGAGTGCTTGTACTTATTAATGACCTTAAGACAGGCGTACATATATTGAAGAGCTGTTTAGTAATATTTTACTAATTGTACAGAATTGTATTTTCGCAATAAAACCAAGCTTTTAAGCTAATTTGATTATAACAGAAACATCTAGTAAAGAGGGGACAACGAGTATCATGTTCCCAATAAACTGAAAATTCATGATTTTACTTTTGCATTTGCTTAAATTGTATAGCCTTCAAAAGTGAAATGAATCTAAACACCTCTTTATCTGGCCAAACAAGCAGACAATAACTGTTACACAAGCAGCACTTTCTGTGAGCTAAAAATCCCTTCTGCCAGCCCTCAACGCATGACTGAAAACCAAAGCTACAGCAGATATCCCTCCTCTACCACCCAGATGTTGAAGGATGCTCATATTTGGCGGGGAGAGATTTTCCTTGACCATATTTTAAAATGACTTCATCACAAAGGAGGACGAGGAAAGCTGCCTGCGGTTACCAACAGCGCTGGGGTGGCTGTTCTTGGCAAAAGGCTTCGAGAGTAGAGAGTTTCCACAAGGGGAGCACCCTCCGCTGAGTAAAAGAAAACTGAATTATGTCATCATGGAACCCGGTTGCTTTGTACATGAGATTCCATCTAGCCGGACTAGATGTTAATCCTTCGCAGGGGAAGTACAGTGTCTCTGCGATTGTATCTCTCCTCTGCTGTTCCTGAGCTCACAAGAGTTTCTACTAAGAAGCATGAACATCAAAGCTCAATTAAAACTCATTAAATCCCCCTGAATAGTGCTGGTCTGCTCTGTAACCTCAACAGATACCATAACGTTTTCTTTGAATACACACATTAGGGTGGCATATGTTTTTCAATTTCTGTCTCAAATCTCAAACCGTGGCCGGAATAACTTAAGTTTTTCTCCGGTCAAACTCCCATCAATGTTCACTCATCATGTCAAGCGGCTTCACTCTCAGTCTTACAAGACAAAAACCGGTCCCGGGACACTTAAAGGAAGGGGCCTCCAGAGAGACAGGAGCCTAGCAGTGCCTGGCCTGGAGTCCAGCCTCAGACAGACACCACTGGGAGTAGAAATAAACACAGCTACAATATGGCTTTTGTTACTCGAAGGGAGAGGAAGAGGAAAAGAAAAAGAGGAGAAAAATCAGCACAAAGACCTTTGTCAAGAGCGGCGATACACCAAACAGCGAGATACGCATGTACCGAAGGGTTAGCTCTCCTCCCGGTGTGACATAACCATATGTTCCACTGCAGCAGAAGAAAATCCATGAGTGAGCTAATACACTTCTGCTAGCGGTGTTGGTCTCTGCCAAAAGTCACATTTCCACGTGCAGCACCATGCTTTCCTACAGGCTATCCCTCCGAGAAAAAGAATTACATGCCGGAATAAGTGAAAATAAATAAAAATTCCGCAACGGAGTACAAATAATAATGATAGTGGAAGGAGTGATGACCGAACTTGAACAGGAATCCCATTCAAAACATCTGAACTGCGGCTGCTGCTGCAAAAGGCTTTTAGCCACACAAACATGTGTGTTGTTCTGCGTTTGTACACTCGGCTGTTTTGACCCGCTCTCCGTAACGATTTCTTTCCATGTCTCCTTACTTTCCCCAATTTCTCCTTTTTTTGTTTTTCTTTGCTCTCCTCCCATTACTCTCTGAGGGTCTTTCTAACATTTTTTGCCCTCCCCGGTGCAGTTTTAACTACAAGAGTTGTTAAAATAGAGACGGAAAGGGAAACATGTCCAACAGACCATAACCTGACAAGCCAAAGACAGGTGTGTTGTGTTCATCCAGTCACACACAGACCACCACCTCACCCAGCTAGTTACCGCTACTTTCTTTCTCACCATCACAAACCTCCTGCCATGTTACGACACTGCTCATTTTGTCACCCCTCCAAACTGTGAAGCAAAACTATTGGTCTACATAAGTGTATGAAAAAATGTATTACAAAAAAGAAAATAGCCAACAGTTCATCTGTCCTTCACAACCAGGATGAGCGGCTTCTGAACCTCACTGGTTTTATAACTCCAGCAGCTCTCTACATGTGTTGTGCCAGAGCAGGAGAGCGGGCTGTGAACATAACTGAGTTTCCCAACCATGGTTCCCATTTCTCCGGCCTTCCTCAGAGCAGATTCCAGTATTCCCCCGGGGAAGCTCAATGGAATCGGAGGCTGGTCACAGGATTTTTTTTTATATGTGGCTAAAAGCGGTGTCTTCTGCTCATGCCAGGACTGAGCAAACGTGTCTGATTTGATGAGGGGTGGATTGTACATCATATGTTTTGGTGCATTTATGGATGTTTTTGTTCACGGTCCCTGACAAACAAATTCTGTAAAATAAAATCTGTCAGAAGACCTGGGACACACAAACCAGCAACATTTTGGAGTATACTTGTCTATGAAAGTGTCTTTTTTATGTTTTCTGGTTATGACTTACCAATTCCCTTTAATAACACTGAGAAAAGCTAAATCAATCAATGACATCTAACCAGAACCTCAGCCCACCAACCTGCACACAATTCACACATCAACCATCTGTATCTGGTCATTTATCAATACAAACACATCAGAGGTGAGAAAGGAAAACGTGGAAAAAAATATATAATGCACCAACGTATAGAATACTTATTATCACATGTATGGATATCAAGTTAAAGGTTACAACTTTTTAACTGATTTCACAATATATAATTTGGCTGACACCCTGGGCAACAGAAACTTACTGTGACAGAGTAACATGATCGGGCTGATACAAAGCTACGTGGAGGTGTGTGAATGTGTGTCAGTCTGTGCAATGAGAAGTACGAACGAGGAAATAATCCCCGGTCTGTTTGCTACTCCTGGCTCTCAGAGCAGGAAGCAGAAGCACCTGCAAGAGTTTTTTTTGTGTGTGTATGTGTGTTTGTGAATCTGTGTTTGTGTGTGTAAGAGTGTGTGTGTGTGTGTGTGTTTACGTGGAACACTGAGGTAGCTGTTGTTTTCATGCCAGCCATCCGGATGCTCTCTCTGCCCAGTGCTCTTTTTCATTCGCCTCCACTGTGCGTTTGTTTGCGTGTGTGTTTGCATTTGTGTGTGCTTGTGTGTGTAACACTGCAGACCAGGTGCCAGCTGCCTCATCATGCCTAGTGACAGGGTGCACTAGGACAGCCACACACACACGCACACGCTTTCTGAAGGAACAGGACTCTACTGGTCCTGCTGCACTTTAATGGCCAGACCCAATCAAAACATAAAAACTATGTTCCAGAGAGAGACTTACTTGGTGCAGTCATTGAAGAGCTCCTTACACGGACTCTGCTCCAGCCTCTCACGACACCCAGCTACCACATCCTGGGGTACGTCTGGCAGATGGGCTGCCGACTTGAGGGGGACAAGGAGGGAGAGACAGAGGGGTGAGGCAGGCGGACAGCCAGAGAGGGAAACAAAGTGAGCTGATGGTGTGATACAAGATGAGATAAGCTGCAGAACATCATGTTTGTGAACATGTACAGTCTGACTGGCGGGGCATGACATCAGGGCTGTTGGACACGTTTCGCCTGTTTGGTCAGGTTCAAGAAAATCTTTGGTTTGTTTATCATCATGTTCCAGTTCATACAGGGTGGTGAGAATGTGGTAAAAAATACTGAAGACCAAGCTTGAAAAAGGTCTTTCTGCAGTTGTGATGTGATCACAGCAAGGCCAACCCATAAGAGCGTGTGATATGGGTATGCGTCATATTTATACATTTATACAACACTTACCCAATACATGACAGCCCTGTTGTCTTACACTATTTCTACATGTTTTTAACACAAAATGAATTCCTGTTAGAGTCTGGACCAATGATGGTAATTAACCAACCAAGAGGAAATCCAAAATAGGTGTCGGCACTACTTAATGCTGCTGCAGACAGAGGTGTCAATATTACACAAGTGCCAGTAAAACACTACAAAGCTATGAGGACACATCTTTGGCTTCAAACACCTTGAACTCAGTCCAAAGTTGATACAATCCACCGCATATCATACAAGACTCATCGTTGGCAAATATTTAGTCATAAGTAATGATGACATAATTTAAGCGGCCAATAAATCATACAAATATTGAAAACAAACTAACATACAGTTCTAATGTACTAAATGAAACCCTGCAGTTCAATGAAAACTGGAAGGTTTAATTTGCACATTTGTATATATTACGTTTTATCCATATCGACCAGCTCTGTTACTAAGTGTTACTAACCCCATTATTGAAGTATGTGTCTAAAACATTCAGTCCACAGTCCCTCCTCTTCTCGTCAGGAGCTAGCTGGTACATGGCCTGTCAGGGAGAAAGACAGACGTGTAAGCAACCACAACAGCGCAGGAAGCTGTACTCGTTCAGCCATCTTTAATATCCCTCCAAATAAGGACACAGAGAGACAGCCACCAGCAGGCAGAGAGGTTGAGTTGAGAGGGGGAGGAAGAGAGAGTACGAAGAGTAGAAGGGTTAATAAGGAACAAGAGAGAGGAAGAAATCAAAATAGGAATGACTGAAGATAAAAAGCGAGATGGTACTGGTGATAAAACATCTCGTCTGAGTCAAGGCAGCAAACTGGCAACCGTGTTCCTCCTCGATCTTCGCACGTAACATCTGTCACCTACCAGGACAAGGCCTCAGTTGTCACCCCATCGTAAAATCACAGATTGTGTTTTTGGGCAAAGTTTTGCTGCTTAAGGCCGTGTGTTTTGTTTGTAAACAAGCTCAGTGGAGAGGAATGGGTGCGAGCAATGTGACGCCCTCAGTGAGACTAACGGCATGTTGAGCGCCAACAAACTTGCTAGTTCCATTTCTTGTATTTTTCTCGGGCAGTGTGAGTTTGTGTCCCGTACCTACGTGGCTGTCTACCTGCCTTGAACAAGACTAATGTGGGTTCTTATTAAATAAGCATGATTCTCCCCTGTTTTTCTTTCTCGCATACCTCCAGGGGCCTAGACACAAGCTTGGGCCTGTGTTTGCCTGCTCACCCAGGGGACCTGCCTCTGACGTGGGCTTGACCTCATGGAGGAGTGCATGGAGGAAGAGGGGGAGGGGGGGTCTGCTCTCTGACAGCCTGTCTAAGTCGCTAATCAGCCCCCACCCCCTACACCCACCCCACCCACCACCCCGAGCTACTGCCAAGAGCAGGCAAAGGACCAAGCTCCCACTTTCCTCTCCGGCTCGCTGCTCTGCAGGCCGGATTCAGGCCGACGTCGAGGGAGAAATTGCAGAGAGACCAAAAAAAACATATGAGAGAGAGAGAGAGAGAGAGAGAGAGAGAGAGAGAGAGAGAGAGAGAGAGAGAGAGAGAGAGAGATGTGTGAAGAGAGGATAGCTATAAGAACATCAGAGAACAAGCAGAGTAACGGTAAAAGTCTCACCACAGCATCCATAAACTCGATGCAGCGCTTCAGCTCTGGCCTGGTGTCACAGTACTGACGGAATAAGAGCCGACCAATGGGCTGCTTCTCACATAAACTGGTGTAGTCCCTGTCTGAGGGGAGGAGAGCAGAGGAGAGGGAGAGAGATGGAAGAATGTTATTACACTCAAAAAATACACCACAACAGTGGATCCAAACCTGGGAGACCCAACAAGCAGTAAAAGCCTGGAAAGAGTAGGAAATACAGAAAAAATATATATTCTATGTAAATTATCTTTATTCTTCAGACTCTCTTTCACCTTTGCATTTTTTCCACAGTACAGCCTCTAATAATTATAACAACATATCCTATTAGTTAGCCAACGATAATAAGCTAACTAATAGATGGGAGCTGGAGATGTTGAATGCTTTAGTATGCCCAGTAAAAAGTGTGTGTTTGTGTGTGTGTGTGTGTGTGTGTGTGTGTGTGTGTGTGTTTGTGTGTGTGTGTGTGTCTTCTGTGCAGCTGGCCTCAGCTTATTAGGACTAATGCTGTCCATTTGAGTCATATTTCCTCTGGCACAAAATGAGGAAGAAGACCCAGGACATTTTCCATCACTGGTTGACAGTAAGGAAGGACACGCACACACACACACACACACACACACACACACACACACACACACACACACACACACACACACACACACACACACACACACACACACACACACACACACACACACACACACACACACACACACACACACACATGCGTACTTGTGAGTAGCGGAGGAGGAGGAGGAGGAGGAGGAGGAGGAGGGATGCATGGGATGAAACTGTGTGAGTGGTGACAGCCACAGGACAACCTCCATCAGTAAATCAAATCCTCCCAGCTGCACTGTTTATTACGCAGCAGCCCCCCCTCTGCTCTGCAGCACAGTGCTTCTCATTCAAACTCGACCACAAACCCAAAGTTATCGCTTTGGTGAGCAAACAGTAGAGTATGTAGAGATATATTTTTTTATTGCTTCCCCTTCCACTGTGTGGCCGCTGGGTTTTTAAAAATATGAAGATCAAAAGCTCTTTCAGAGAATCTCGCTGAGAGATCTTTAACTGTTTCGCTTTGCGCTCGCTTTCAGGCATTGCCTTTCATCTTCTTTTTTTTCTTTGGGTGTTTCCCTATCAGCTGTGTTCAGCTGTGAGTGGGAAAGCCCCTCACACTAATAATTGATATTTCAGGGCGTCTGTAGAGCAAAAATGTTTGGATCGGTTTATTTTAACTTTTGAGTTGGATGATTCATCTGGACAGGTGAGAACAATGTCGTTTATACATGAAAATGTGGATCTCTTTTTTTGTTCCATGCAAACAAATGTGTTGACCTCAATCAAAAGCCTTTATCATGACAATCACTGGATGAGTTGTCAACATTCTGACCAATAAAGAAGCTTCTTGACTTCTGTTGATGAGCTTAATGGGCAGTGTGAACCTAAACAAAGCAAATTCAACAAAGTCAACTTTTTCCGAAGATAATTAACTTTGCTCTCTTTGGTCTGAATCATCAGCGTCTGCTTCTCAGTATCCAATTAACTATAGATTACAGATTCTTTATTTCAGTTCATATTTTCTCATGGGGATTTTCTTCGTCCCTTACTGCATCTCATTACACCAACGCTCTGGTTCACAATGAGCCTCCTGATTAGGTTTCAGTGTCTTTCTCCAGAACTGGTTTTGCTGTGAGGATTTCGGGTTGGTTTCATTCTAATTGCTAGTATTTCCTGCTGAATCACAGCACAAATAGTCCCCCTTGAGGGAAAACACTCCATTTTGCGTAAGAAACAGAGTCACAGAAACTCTTGTGCAATGTTCTTGAAAGGATTTCCATGTTTTTAAGTAAGTGAGACATTGGGCAACGTATGGGAGGCCAACATGGTCCATGTGTCAACCAACAAAATGCAAATAAAGAAATTACATGGTTTTCATGATGATAATTAATATGTTTTTATTGAACCCTAGCTCAGTTTTTATGACATTTAGATATAGGCCTATATGGCACTGACACTTCATATCAATGCAGCATGCCACATTTATAGTTATTTGAGAATCATTTCAAATTATTTTTATTACCTATCCACAGGTTTTTAATATACCACTATATATATATAATATAAATAAATAAATAAATGTTGATGGGACTTTCTGAGCCCTCTACCAAAAAACATACTGATGGTGTAAAGCCCCATCTATCACACACCACCTTTAGTCGCCATTTAAATAGCTGGGAGGCGTCTCACCAGTTCTGTATATCCTGTGTTATTTTCTGTCATAACTTGTTTACATTTTAACGGTTTTAACAGAGAACTGGTCCTTTGAACCAATCTACACCCAGGGACACATGAATGATTTCAGTATTTATGTTTTAAGTCAAATTCTCTAAAAACAATGTGTCAGAGCAAAAATACTACATAAGGAGTTCATGTCGACCTGCTGTAAAAAATAAATAAAAAAGAAGATTGAAATGAATAAATAAATTATGTAATTATATAGTTTGTCGTTTTTGCAACCTTACTGGGGTTGACTATTCAACAATAACCGTATCAATACCTGTTACAGCCTAAATATGTAAACTGAAACAATGCTAAATCCCATGCATGTATTTGCACAGTCTCTCTTTAACTTGTTAGATGAAGTTTACAGATGCTCACCTGCAAAACAAAGGATTATGTTACAAAAAGTAGACTTTGAACATAAAAGCACCTAAGGCCCGAAAAGGTACCACAGTTTCTGGGTGAGCATGTGAGAGCATGTGTGTCCGTGTCCAAACTGATTCCACGCTCTAAATCACTTGAACGTGAGAGCGTAGGATCGGCCTTCCACCAATGAAAAATGTCTTCTTTGCTTAACAGAACTGTCTCCTGTGTCCTGAAGAAAAACAACTGTGAAAGTAAGATGAGAGAGAAAACACAAGACAGCAAGGTGTCAAAAAAAAAAAAAAAAAAAGTGAAAGGACTGAAAAGAATGAAGAGTTGTGAAGCTTGAACCAGCCTGGACTGGCAACTGTCTGCGCCGGTGAAGTAAAGCTGCAATTACAAGTTAATTAAAACTCCAATTTAGGCCAAGAGTGAGCGAGTGAGTGAGACACTGAGGGCCAAATGTGCACAAGTGTATCCGTGTGCAATGGGTGTGCCGACATGGCAGAGATGAAAAGTAATAGGTGCAGGTGTACTGTACGCATGGTAAGAAGAGAGAGTAAGGGAAGGGGAGATGGAAGGAGAGGAGAGAGAGAGAGAGGGGAGGGGTCGAGTGGCCTAAAGCTGGCAGACAAAGTGGCAGCAGCCCACATAATGTAATCTACGCTTCCTAGAAGTACTGCTCACTCGTCAAGGCTAAGGTCAAATGGCTGACATTATCAAGACACAACAAAGACACTGCTATCGGTCGCTTTACTGTATCCTTCTAGCCCTGCGTACGGGCATGCGTGAGCGTCTCTGCACACACACACACACACACACATGCCTACATGTGTGTGTGTGTTTAAGAAGGCAAAAGGGATTATTTCGATCCTGCGCTCGGTGAGATAGGGAAATTACGCAATAGCTATCTATGTAATAGTGACGTATATAACCCTCAACAGCTGCAAACACACACACACACACACACACACACACCCCGTAGTCACATATAGCCCATTTTAGAATCGTCTGCAAAGTTATAAGTTGAATGGCAATAAATATGTAAGGTATGACAAGCACAATGCTTCTTCACACTTACGGTGACATTTATGTGCTGCTGTGGGTTTTTTTTAAGCAGGTAATCTATCCCCGGCTGACGACAGACACATTCAAGTTTATGATAATTAGATCTGCGAGTGATGATTTGCGATATGAAGACAGAACGACGAGGAACACAATGGAAAGCGGAGTAAGAGATACCGCCGTGGGGAGTGCGTTCATCTCTTTCACTCTTCCTCCCTTCTTTCCTCACGTTGTTTCTCCTGTCCTTAAGAGATCTTTCCTCCCGCGGTAAAAGCCTCTCCTTGTTTCTGTTTTATCACTGACTCTCTCCAGAACTCTCCTGTTCTGCTACTCTTATGTTCCCTCTGAAGTGGTGGAAAGAGGGAGGGAGGGGGAGGGAGGGGGAGAGAGAGAGAGAGATGCAGATAGTGGGAGGCATGGAGACAGAAAAGAGGGAGGGAGAGTATGTGGGGGAGGGTAGCACTGCAATCTCTGGCAGAGATAGCAGTGACGCACTATCACACACACACACACACACACACACACACACACACACACACACACACACACACACACACACACACACACACACACACACACACACACACACACACACACACACACACACACACACACACACACACACACACACACACACACACACACACACACACACACACTGTGGCATTCAGAGGACCAGGGTGGATGAGGGGAGGACGAGGAGATAATGTAGCCCAGGAGTAGAGCACTTGTCTGGGCTACAAAGAGAGAATCCTGGCCTCTACTGGCAAGTCAAACCTGGACGTGGTGAACAGGAAGGCGGAGTGAAGACGTTTTGATTTGGCGTGTGAGCAGACAGATAGTCAGAGAGACACACACACGTCATGTCAGGAGCGATTGAGATTAAGAAACCGCTGCAAACGGATTCCCTGAGTCAGACACGCAAACACACACACACACACACACGGTTTCCTGTCCCCTGCCTGTAACTGCGGGTGGAGACGGGTAGAAACAGGAAGGAAGTCCAATCTGAACTTCCTCCCGTAGTCAGACCCACCTCAACGACACAGCGTGGCACATTATCTTCCTGCCGCACACACACACACACACACACACACACACACACACACACACACACACACACACACACACGGTTTCTTACCGATAGAGCGGCGTAGCTCCTCACACTGGCTGATGTGTGGGAGTTTGAGCATCTCCTTCCATTTCTTGCTGCGACCATTCCTCTTCCCTCCACCACCTGAGAGACACAGAGAGACATTTCGATCAGCCCATCAATCAAGTCACTGTATCAACTTCGCACTTGGGAGTCTTTAACCACGACCAACAGTTGGCATTTTGAACACGAGATAGTACACCCAGCTAAGTGTGTGTGTGTGAGTGTGTTTGTGTGTGTGTGAGTGTGTTGACCTTGCAGCGACCAGAGGCAGAGACAGCTGGTTCATCTCACCAGTCGCCTCCATGCATCATGACAGAGCATGTGGTGAAGAATGTTGACAGCTTTAAAGATCATGGGGCACACACACACATCTTGTTTCATAAACACACACACACAAACACACAAAGTTGGCTCTTTCCCTGTAGCAAACATTAGCCAAACAAAACTTTAACATTATCAGTAGAACGCACGCACGATTCCTCTCGGTAGATGAGATGACCCCTAACACGAGGGGTGAATGACCTCCAGGTACAACAGCGCTCTTCAAAGGACCGGGGTCACTCCGTGTGTGTGTGTGTGTGTGTGTGTGTGTGTGTGTGTGTGTGTGTGTGTGTGTGTGTGTGTGTGTGTGTGTGTGTGTGTGTGTGTGTGTGTGTGTGTGAGAGAAATTAGGCATTTACTCCTTGAGGACAAAGAGCTGAAGTCAGCAGAGTTTTCTGATGAAATGCTGCTTTGATTTGCAAACTAGCAGCTTTACAAACGATCACTCGGCCTTTAAGGAGACGAGAGGAAAGCTTATGCAGTGGGATCGATGTGTGTTTGTGTGTGTGGGAGCATCCATGATCCAAACTGATCATCGTCAGTTTTTCTTGCTTACTTGTGTCTGTTTTTCACTCCTGGTCAGATGAGATGAACTCAGTTTAGTCTCCGGTTATGTTTGATTTAAAATTGACATCGTTTTTACTAATAATTAATAAATATCTTAAACTAATAGTTAGTTTTTCCTAATAAATTATCTTAAGTGATGGAAAATTCAATATTTCAATTTATAGTATGTCGAAAAAAATAGAAAAAGTAAAAGTATGTTGAAAAAAACATCATACTATAGCGTGTTGAAAAAAAACTGTAAAAAGTAATCGTATAGTATTTTTGTTTTCATTATATCATGACAGCAATCAATGATTCAAATGCAAACATAACTTATCTGTCGTCCCAGGACTGTAATAAGCCCATCCAATGATTCAATTTTGCCCAAATGTAATACTACCTGCCAGCTTGAGTGTATTCTGTCCATGTACACATTGCACGTCACTCTTCCACAAGCTGCTTGCCTAACAGCTCTGAGCACTAACAATAGTCATGTTCTTTGTTTACGTTCATAATGATCAATTTGGGGGAGGGGCTTTGGAGGGAGGCCTGAAAGGACGGGCTGTCGGTGATTCACAACTTTCTTTTGGAGTGACTGCTGCAGCTATTTTCATTGGAACAGAGTTGGCAACACTGGGATGGATTTGTCCGGTTGGATACTTTTTAAAATCTAAAGTAGTCTAACTAGTTTCTCAATATTACCAAACCTGCCTTTAAGGACAGGAAGGCCCCTTTTTACAGGGACACATCCTTGCGTTTCCCGTCACCTCAAACTAATGTTTTAAAACCCCAGAGGAAACAAACTAGCCTGAGCCCGAGCAAACCACGTCGGACTGGGACAGTTTGAGGACGACAGAGAGGGAAATCCTCTGCCCCGAAGTTCACCAGACACCAGCTGGTCCTGACATGTGACAGCTTCAACACAAACGCATACTGGGGTTCACTGTGGTCAAACACCTGCAAAACAATACCTTCCAAATAACACACAAGCATGTACAGTGTTCATGCTCTCACTTCTACAAAAACACCCCCATCCCCCAATTACTGCAGACGTACGCACACTTTTGAGTCTTGTCCTTTGTTCACAGTGAACAATAATCACAGCAAACATACCATAAAGCCAAATATCAGCACTACAAGCTGCCATTATTTATTTGGACAAGCAGTGGCAGAATACACACTCAATAAAGAGTGACTGTGTCACGCCATGAAGGCTCGACAGGAGCGTTATGAGAGGAGCTACTCCTAGATGTTTTTCTAACGAAGTTTATAAGATCCCACTAGTTTTAGATCTTGACATGTTGAAATACCAGTTGTAGGGCTGCAGGGCATACACACCCACACTCACTGTGTATCTGTGAGACTCTCTCTCTCTCTCTCTCTGTTTGTTGCAGGAAGAAAAGAAAAAATGTAAATCTTGGATAACAAACCGATGATAGCCAGTTGCAAACATTTGAGCCAAAAACACATGATTGATGATTACAATCAAACCAGCTCAACAAAAAGTCAGATTGACTTATTCCCCGTCAGAAGAAATTTAAGAGTTGAGATAAAAAAAGACACAAATTTGGAGAATCGTCACCTAAACTTGGGGTCAGAAAAGAAAGAAGGAAGATAGAAAATAATGGAGGAAAATGACAAAATTAACAAAGATTCTAACAAGAAAAAAAAGAGAGGGATTTAATGGGAAGCTAGGGAAGAACGCATGTGTTTGCGTGCTTGTGTGTGTCTGTGCGTGAGTGCACGTGCCCGTCGGAGTTGGCTGGGCTACCCCACCCTGTTTAATGTCACTCTGACGTCAAAGCCATGTGTGCAGGCCCTTAATGCAGACAGGATGGAGCAAGTATTTATTTAACTTTGGTTCTCCCCTCCGAGAGAGCGGGGCCCTCCATAAACACCGACTTCAGAGCAGCTTCGCTCATTCATAGCCGAGCCACAGCCAGCAGCGCTGAGATCATCGCGCAGGATCTCAGGACGGGTCTGCGCATGTGTGGCAGTGACGAGATTCAAATGTTGGAGCATGTTGAGAAAGAACTGGTGTCAATCAGAGGACATGCCTCTCGACTAAGAGGATGAACGTTCCTTTCATTTAAAGATTTGTAGAGAGCGAGGTCCTCCTTGGCGCACAGAAGATCAAGACATGTTTGCATGTTACCAACGACCGGCCTCACATCGTCCCCTACTCTCCATGTTTCCTGTAACTCTCTGCCGTCAGCTATCCAACAGGAGTACATTTAATAAAAAAATGCTAGACAGCTTTGGTCACAGATGAACAGATAACCGAACATTACACTCGTTACAACAACTTAAAACAACCAAAGCCCTCTTCTTCCTTGTTAGTACAATCCAACAGTCTGTTATCTTTTTAAAAGGGGACACAAAGTGCCAAAGGCATCACTGCAAAGAATTCATGTCGTATTACCAAGTAACAACATTTCTGAAAGTCCCTTGGCAATCACTATCCAGCACTTTTATCTCACTTGTAGCTCTTTTAACAGTACAAACGGATACACCAACAATGTTTACTTTGTGTCCAAAGTGCTTCCTACATAGTCGGGTTCAATATATTTAAAACACGAGAGTCTGGGGAAATAGGAAGAAAATACACAAAGAGAGGGAGTAGACGGAGAATATTTTCATGCCACTTTTGTTTGTATGTCTGTCTGTCTGGAGAGAGCTATGGCTGCATTGATGAATGTTACATTCATGGGTCTGTTTTGGCTCTCTGTTTTCACATTATGCTCTTAATGCAAGTGCAGGCTAAATACAGTCCACCACCATCCAAACTGCTCCTCTCCCTGTCCTCCCTTCTCTCCCTCTCCGCTATGTTTTCATCTTAAGTGGGAGAAGGAGGCAGACTGGAGTTCAAACAGTAGACTGAGGAGGTATCGTCTGTTCAAAGTTCAAATTAAGTTCACAACTTATTTAAAATCCAACAGTTAAAGTGAAAAAAAATGAAAACTTGTATAGAAGTAATTCCTGTGTGACCGATGGGTTTATGGCTCAATCGTTCAAACGGCTAAACAGCCTCTAAAAGCTGGCGATCTGTTGAATTTATAGAGAAACAAGCGAAACGGGACCTAAATCAGCCAACAGATGGGTCGACCAATATAGATCATTAAATATATACTGTGTCAGCATATATATGGGCTGATAAGTCACGAGAACATGCAAGATAGAAATGCCAAATATGTGTTTGAGGCCATAAAAACAGTGTTGAGATTATATCAAATATAGATATTAGACTCATCAGCCTCAAAATCCATTATCGCTCTTGATCGTTCTAGGTCAAACTCATTTAGTCTAGAAATAAATATCTATCTTGTTTGAGAATACAGTGAATATATTTTGTCTGGCCAACAGTCCAAAACTAAAAACACGACATTTAAAAAAGGTCACCATGAGCTCTTGGAACTTGTGACAGACTTTTTAAATCACAATTTGCTGACATAAAAACCAAACAATTCACTAAATCACTATATAGTTAAATGGATCGAAATGAAACAATAGCAAGTCTCTGTATTCATCATGGGGCCCATATACAAACACATGTAGCAACTATTTGCAACCCTAATCAGAAACTAAATTGTAATTTAAAGAGTGAAAGAGATAGCTTTGATGAAATAAAAAACACTTGGAAAAGGGAAACTGGCGACTTCTTCTGCCGTGATTCCCAGCTTTTTTCAGATGTTACCGTGCACACAGAGGCGTGTGCGGCGCTGCTTGCTTCACAGGCCGTCTTCATTTTGCATCGCCATATGGGAGAAGCCGCTCACCCATCTGATGAACACATGTCACAGGCTGACACTCGGTAATAACAGCCATGAGGCCAAAGAATCCAGCTCGTCTGTGACAGTGACAGACCGACCGCGGCAGCCAGCAGCTACATCTTCACACAAGCCGCTTCAGGGCAGGTCGGCTACGCGTTCTCACACAGTGACTTATGATGAGTGCAAGAAGCTTTAATTACCAGAACACTAAGTAAAAAAAAAAAAAAAAAAAAGAAAAGCATGGAGGTTAAAGATCAGCTTCAATTAAAAATTCCTCTGGGTATAAAATGAAGAGAAAGGTAAATAAAAAGGTTAAAAAGCCAAACATGCTGTTAGGTAAGCCACTACATGTTGGCACCAACAGCAGTTTTCCAACATTAAAAACACTGATAACACTGTTTACCAAGTTATTTTTGGCCAATGTAATCATACCCTGAATATTTGGTACCAGCCCATACCTCGCCAGATCTGACCCCCCCCCCCCCTGCAGCGGTCACGTCGGTGGATGTTCGGCTCGGACGGCCAAGGTACTCTCCCAAAAAACATGACTTAAATGGTAGGAAATGAGAGAGGGTCACGCATAGTTTAGGCCCATTGTAATATGAGCATGCACACACGCACATACAGGCACAATGGAGCCCGGCCATGACAAATGAATGGCCTGTAGCTTTCCCAGTCGCTCTCCCTCCTGTACAGTGCGTGATCGGCTGGAGTAGCCCCCCTGATAAGGAAAACATTAGCCGCAAGTATCTGTATGGCCTATTCAAAGCAAAGGCCCAGTGTTTGCATACGGTAATCCGTCTGTATACTTGCACTGAAAGACACACATCAGCTGAGAGAGAGAGCGAGAGAGAGAGAGAGAGAGGAGGAAAAGAGAAACTTGTGAACATCAGGGAGTACTGGCCTCCTGTGATCCTCACCTCTCTCACATGGCCCCCTTTCTTTTTTTCCCCTCCTCTCTCCGACTTCAGCTTCTTGCTCCCCTCCCCCACATAAACACTTTTCTCCTCGTTTTTGCCTTTAATAATTCTTTATGGCTGGACTTCCCTCTCTCTCTCTTGCACGAGGTAGAAGACGCAGTTGTTCACATGAGCATAAAACAAACACAAACACAAACACACAAACACACACACACACACACACAGTGCGCTCTTGTTCATTCCAGCAGCGTGCTGTGTTGTTTTGCAAGACCTTTCCTTCCTCTGCCCCAAACTCCCCGTGTTCGAGATATTCCATTAAACCGAGCCGAGGCACGCTTGAAAACTGACCCTTGTTTTTGCAGCGTCTTGAGGGAGGGGGTGGCACGGTGAGACTAGACTGAAGCAACAGGCACAGATTTGGAGTGAGTGAGAGGACATAGTGAAAAGTTAATCATCTGTATGTTATCTACAGCTGTCTCTGAGATGAAGGGCCCGCTGGTTAATTTCACGGCCGCGCTGAAAGAGCAGGAACACCCGACGGCGGCCTTTCCGGCGCTGAGCCCTTGGGTGCGGAACACATAGCACCTTTTACACCTTGAAGATTATCTGTGATAAGACAACCCCTTCATGTTTGAAGGAAGGACTGACGTAAAATTCAACCAAGGGCAGACGCCGAAATTGTGACTCCATGAATGTTTCAAAAAGGCAAACTGATAAAGCATGAAGGACCTTTGACATTTAATACACTTGCTACTAGACTTTGACTCTGCCAGACCTTTAAAAAAAACTCTTTCTAGAGAAACTCAATCTTAATTTGAACCGCAAGAACTTGTAAATACACTCAGCCGTACACATTGTTAAAAATCGGGCTTATAGCTGGGTTCTCACAGGAAGAACGGCCATTTAACATTTAACAAGGCAGCTGGAACAACGTCCCTATGATGTTCACAAAGTGCCTCAAAAAGTGCCTCTTCATGCTCAGTCAGCTTGCCAAGAAATTGTGCTAATGAACCTCCCAGTAGCCGCCCGGCTAAGCGTCGCTGCTAGTGCCGTGCAGCATAGCTGCGTACGCAACACACTGCGTCTCGCTCCCCGCACAGCACATTTGTGGGTGTAATAACTGTAAAAAGAGTCCCACATCAAGGGACAGTCACAAAGCAATGTGTTTTATGAGGCTCAGCTGGAGGAAACACCCCAGAGTGATGACAACAAGTGTTAGCCCAGCTATGACCACAAAACTAATAAAGCTACGCTGGCTAACGTCACAGGAAAACCCTCACAAGTGGTCTGAGAGGACCTGCTGGCCTACAATTTGAAGGGGGGGCAGAGGGAGGCTAGAGACTCGGAAAGCAGAGGTAGATCCTCCTACATATGTTATATTATATGGCAAAACAAGAGCTTCCAACTTGTAAAGTGGAAATAACTTTTATAAGCAGGATTAGTTTCTACCGTTAGTCCGGGGAATGCGAGCACCGGACCGTCCACATTCCTTCCTTTTTATGAAGACGGGAGGAATAATAAAGAGAAACAAGGCAGAAGATCACGTGAAATTTGATTCCAGGAAGAGGGATTAATGCCCTTTATGTCCCGTCTCTTTACATTTGAATATGAACATATGTGTGGAAACGTTATATGGGGGTGAACATATGTTCATGTCCCTGTTGCATACAAGTTTGTATTAAAGACTAATAACACTCAGCTACACAACTTAATGCTGTTCCTCTGTGCCCTTTGGGTATTTTCTTTACTTCATAGCACGGACATATTTCTCTACCAAAGATTGAATCTTAGGAACGGAGACAAAAGGAATTGACGGCCGTAGAGAACTTAAAGTCACATCAAAGCATCACCGGTGGAGCTTTATTAAAGCTTTAGCAAAGATTTATTTTAATTTGAGGAAAAATAAGCAGTTGTCAGCACAGTATAAATCAGGTTCTTAAATGACAAACCTCCATAGACCAGAATGCATTGCAGACATTCAACATGTGTTTGACTACGGGGTGACTCTTTCGGTCATGCTCAGCCATGCACCCACCGACTACATTTAAAACTCACAGCTGAATGCAACAAGAAAACATTGTCTCTCATAGGGAACTCTGGGAAATGTAGTCATTCTCTAACTGAAGTAAAAGCTCCGGCAAAGAACCCGAAATTTTGAGCTATCGATCTAAGGGCTCAGCAACGGACCTTCTTTTGTCTCAATTTAAGAATTCCTTCTTAAAAAAACTACAACATCCAGATCCTCCTGTTGCCTATATGGTGCATCTTCACTCAGAACGAAGCAGTGTACAGTACAGAGAGTGCTACTGCTTTAAGAGATTGAGACATCATCTTTCAGCAGATGATATAAAACAGACATGTTGAACATTTAAAATGTAGTTCAATTTTATGTATGAAGTTATATAAATATGAATCACTTTTCATCACATAGCTGTCACCTGTTCTGCCCGATCAGAACAGAAGTTATCCCAAAATCATTCCTGCGATGCAGACTGCTGATATTAAACAATGTCAGAGCATACAGGGGGTGGATTTATCTCAAATAAATACAACTTCAGCAATGTTTGGATGCTTTTGACGTTTTAAGACAGAAAGTGAATAATATGTCGGATGTAAATGTTCCAGTAGCCATTCAGCACTGCTTGCTTCTTTATTGTATGTTTAAGTATATATATATATAGAATAATTGTTTCCCAATCTCCTATAAACAATCATTTTTTATGTTAAATCCATAAAAGGGACCCTCCAATGAGGTTGTTAAAGAGCTCCAACAAATACATGTAGTAGAGGCAGGATATTTTACAGCTGAAGAGTAAACATAGATTTTCTCAACAGACTCCACATGGCCATCTGCTCCGCTATGATAGAGTGCTCCGCCAACTCAGGTGCTGCAAAGTTTTGTAAACAGTGGCGTCTGCGGGACAAAGTATGATAACACTGTCTCTAAATTATCTCAAGTGCTTATAACTGCATTCTGTACCAAGCCAACACAGTCTGCGATAAATCAATATCAGCCGCCAAAACAGGCCCTCCAATGTATCTGTGGGACTGTACAATTAATTTGGACTTTCACCTCATGCAACCCTGTTTCAGTCTGAGTGGCCCTCAGGCAACAGACATATTGAAAAACTGTAAAATGTGTTGGGTTTCCTTTCAACACTTTCTGTACTAAATGTATACATTTCACAGAGGAGGGAGGTGGTGGGAGCAGTGTCATCTCTATAACTCCAAACCACTTCCCTTGACGTGTCATTTCAACTGTGGCAGACTGGACACACCCTGTCATAACACCTCTCCCTCTGGCCACCCAGTTTCACATCAACTGGTGTCAAAAAGTTGACTGAGAAAGTGAAACGTTTTGAGCATGTTGTGACTCAAAAGTCTTCTAGACACCAACAGACTTGTAGGACCTCCTAAACGATCTTGAGTTAATTCAGCGTAGCTTGAAACAAATTATTGTTTATACACCCTGCATACTTATTAGTGTGCTGGGAAACTGTCATTTCCTGTTCCCACAATAAGGTCAGAGTGTCACAGAAAAGCTGATTTGATGTCTTGCTCAAGGACACATCAGCAGGGCAAACTCTTGCTGACTCAGCAGATGGGACCCAGCTGATGCAGCTGGTAGACAGACTCCTTGATGTCTTGTAGCACGAAGGCGATCGATGAGGGACTCTTGAATAAAAAAAAGGAAGCCGACCACTGATCCACAGGAGCCGTTTTCCTGTCTGGATCTGTGCGTTTAAAAGCTCGGGATTCTGCCAGTGTTGACAACTCTCACTGTGACACACTGAGAAAACGTTGACAACTACAAACAACCACCTCTAGAAAAGCCTGATTAAAATCACATTAGTCTCCTGTGCACCTTAAAAGGATAAATTGCGAGCCATTAGCAATTTTTTATCCGAGTGCTAATTAACACAGTGAATGGTATAGCAGGGAGAAAT